>NW_028247488.1:0-114961 GCF_964263255.1 Lissotriton vulgaris | reverse complement strand
TATCTATCTATCCTTGGCGGTGTATATATATATATATATAAACATATATATATATATATATATATTTATTTTTTTCACTGAAAAAACCATAGGTTATAGACCATATTTAGTTAGGAATTAGCATTTACAAAACCTTGAAAATTCACTGAAAAAAACCATAGGTTATAGACCATATATAGTTAGGAATTAGCATTTACAAAACCTTATTTTACTCACACAAAACCATTGAAATTCGCATATATAGTTAGTTGCACTAACTATATATCGCGCACCCGCAATCCACTGCTGATCATGTCACATATTACATCATTCATGACATGGTCAGTGACATCACTGATGACATCACTGATGACATCTCAAATGACATCACTGATGACATCTCAAATGACATCACTGATGACATCACTGATGACATCTCAAATGACATCACTGATGACATCACTGATGACATCTCATTTGAAATTACTGATCACATCACTGATGACATCATTCATGTGATAATACGATGAACCTCTTCAGACTCTAATGTAACCTTAGATACACTCAGTGTAAACAGACACTCACAGACTGTCACTCATCCATGGAGTTACTCATACACCTAGTCAGTCATGCAAAGAATCAATCACACCTCCATTTCCTCAACTATACAGTTATACACACCTTACTTATTCAAACATATACTAACACATATTTACTCTCTTATACAATCCCTGATACAAGTTCACAATGATCCATACAGCCACTCACACATTCACTGGCTCTTATGCACAGTTATTTATATATGTCAACTCTCATATGTACTGTGTTTTACATATGCACTTACTTTGACATGTAGCACTGAGATATCCATTCACTCACCAATACACTCATGCACACAGTCAACCGCCCATACAGCTGTTTCCACATGCACTTTTGAACCCATACATCTAGTGAATCAACTGCTCACACATCTATGCACAGAGTCATACACCTCCCAGACACCCACACACACACACTCAGTCTCCCATACAAATACTTGGGCAACCAATCAATAACTCATATAGTTACTCATATAGCTACTGATCAACACATGCAGCAGTTTACAGAACAACAGACATAATGATGCACAAATTAAGACAGTTTAGTCACTAACCCATGCACTCAGTGAGACACATTTAATCACTCACTCATACAGTCAGTCATGCACCTACTAAATCCTTCATCCAGACACTTATACATCCACTCATTCTTCAATATGTAAGACATATTTTAACTTTACAGAAACATACAGTCACTGCATGTTGTCATCAGTGATGTAATTTGAGATGTCATCAGTGATGTCATCAGTGATGTCACTGACCATGTCATGAATGATGTAATATGTGACATGATCAGCAGTGGATTGCGGGTGCGCGGTATATAGTTAGTGCAACTAACTATATATGCGAATTTCAATGGTTTTGTGTGAGTAAAATAAGGTTTTGTAAATGCTAATTCCTAACTATATATGGTCTATAACCTATGGTTTTTTCAGTGAATTTTCAAGGTTTTGTAAATATATATATAACATTTCTATGGCAAAACGAAACCCCTCATTTTGTTCCTTTGCAAATTAAATGTTTTAAGTGTTAAAACTTTATTCCAATCAAGATGACTTCAGGTGTGCCATACTTTTGTCATAAGTAAGACTGTTAGCGCTCTAGTTTTTTCTTTAGAACACTCTGGGACATTCTGTCACTGGGCTATAGTTGGGCTACATCTGGCTGATATTTGGGCTACATTTGTTTTTTTTTGTCTCTGGTGGCCATCTTTGGGCTACATTGGGCTACATTGGGCTACATTGGGCTACATTTGGGCTCTAACATATATATAGCCCAATGTAGCCCAATATATATTTTTCAAAGTTAATTTTCGTAAAAACCACTGGAGCATATATCTTGAGACATAGCAAAGGCACATCGGGCTACCAGTCCCTACAATTTTGCCAAGTTTTGTGGAAATCCATTCAGCCGTTCGAGCCTAAAGTGAGTCCAACCGCCTATGGAAAACTCAATGTTAAAAACACGTTTTGGGACCCCCCTTTTTTCTCGGCCCCCACTTGACGAAACCCCCCAAAACTTTCTGGGGACGCTCAGAAACGAAATGTGTCATTTTCCTGAAAATTTCAGCCAATTCCGTCCATCAACGCCAAAGGTATTCAACATAGAATTTTCAGAAATCCCTATTCCAAAAAATCCTAACTATATATACCTACTGGCGACTGCCAGTAGGTAATATATATATATATATATATATATATATATATATATATATATATATATATATATATATATATATATATATATATATATATATCGCCATGGACAGCGACGACACACATGGGCATGGGTGGAATTAAAATATCCTTTACTGCGACCTCACACAATATATATATATATATATATATATATATATATATATATATATATATATATATATATATATATATATATATATATATATATATATATATATATATCAGACAATGTAGGTTAACCTTAGGAATGCCGGTTGTTGTTTCTGTCCCAAGAAGAAAAACCAATGAATCCCAAATTGCTGCCAAGAGGTACTTTATTCAAGTGAAGGTCATAGCAGCGCTCACAGATTTTTTTGCTGGCAAGAGGTACTTTATTCAAGTGAAGGTCATAGCAGCGCTCACAGATGACGCGTTTCGGGCGGATGCCCTTGCTCACATAAAAAATGTTTTCCATAATGCCTCTTTTTAAACCTCTTCATGAACACCATGTGATGCATAAATAATGAATATAAAGAAAATACTTATAGGTCACATGTTGATACAATGTAAAGTGCCTTTGATAACATATGTCTATGGTTGGATGACATTCTCATTACTTCAATTCATTTAATCTTGTCATTTTATATCAGCATAAATGCTTTTATGTTCCATTCAATTTGCCAAAACTGCAATAAAGTGCAATATGCATAGATCCCTTTGGTATGTGCAAAAGAGTGCCAATAAATATTTTTACGCCATATTCCAAAAATATATATGATTTGTCCTATTTGTAAAATAGATGTAAAATCCATATTTTAAAACATGCATATATATATATATATGTATATCAAAGAAAGAAGGTTGCCACCGGTGAAGCCATCACGCATGGGGTAAGCACATATATGCCCCAGGTGGTTACAGACACAGCGCTCATGCCGCTCCTTAAAGCCAAATGCGTTTCGAGTATTAGATACACTTGATCACTTGCAGGCAATCATTTGTGCAAGGAATCAGCAATACATTTTCAGGGACAAACCATGTGACGCATATGGGGGGCACAACTTGTTCATCAAATAAAATGGTGTCCCTGAAAACCTATTGCTGAGTCCTTGCACAAATGATTGCCTGCCAGTGCTGTCTGCAACCACCTGGGGCATATGTGTGCTTACCCCTTCATGCGTGATGACTTCACCGGGGGCAACCTTCTTTTATATATATATATATATATATATTCACTGAAAAAAACATAGGTTTCAGGGGCGTTACAGGAGAACATTAATGGAGATACATGGCGGCTACCCTCGGGACAATCTGTAGGTCACAACCTGCAAGACAAAAATCCAGATAAGACGGTGTGTCATGCGCCCATCAAAGGACAGAGAGAGAGCGGAGGAGAGATGAACAGAGAGAGAGAAAGAGAGAGAGAAAGACGGGAAGAGAGGGAGGGAGAGAGAAAGATGGAAAGAGAGGGAGGGAGAGCAAGATGGAAAGAGAGGGAGGGAGCGGAAGACGTAAAGAGAGGGAGGGAGAGAGAAAGACAGAAAGAGAGGGGGAGAGAGACACAGAGAAAAGTACAGAGGGACAGGGAGAGAGAGTGCCGACACTGCTCACCTCCTGCCACTGGTGTGTCTCCAACCACGTGCCAGTATGTACTGCAGTTCACCAGGTCCCTCATCTAACACTGACCCTCATCTGAAACAGAGTCCAGATACATGCATGGCAAAGTACAAACAAGTGCACACGCCATCATCGCCTGTTTGCCCCTGTGCACACATGCAGCTGCACCCCAACCCCTCCCGCCGCCCAGTGGTGCATGCCCGCCCCTGCTCACCCATACAGCTGCAACCCAGCAGCTCCTGCCTCCCAGCGGTGCATGCCCGCCCCCTGCGCATCCAGGCCTCACTGCTCACCTTCCGCCACCAGCACGTCGCAAAGAGGGTCTACCACGTTCCGGTGCAAGACCGGGCCAGCGAACATGGCACCCTCCACATCATGAAGACCCGCTACGCGGGCCACTAGGGCTCACATTTGATTCTGGGTCTTGATATCACTATGGCAGATGACATACCAGTGCACATGGCATCATCGCAGGTTGCACACCCGCTTAGCCTTTTAGGTGCCACTAACTCTGTGATACTCGAGGCAACGCCACGTGGCGGTAGGCACGCACTGCTTGCTGGCTCCGGCCTACACTGCGGTCTAGCAGGACACACAAATCTTCAGCAGTCCGGACCGCCAGGACGGGGCGTCATCGCAGGCTGCACACCCGCTCAGCACCTAGGGTGTCCCTACCTCAGGGCACTGAAAGTCACCGTCCCGTGGCGGTGTACCTGTGCCGGCCGCAGTGTGCCCCGTGCCACCAAGTCTGTGACTCGCAAGTCATTGACCCTCTATGATTGAGTATCGATGTGTAGTCGCCATCAAGTAACCTCCGGCCCTGGGGAATGTGCTGTGGCAGGGCCCTATGCCCACATGCATACATGAGAAGCACACGGACACACCCAGAGAGAGAGTGGAAATGGCGTCGAGCACGTGCACCCAGCCCTTTTTATTGGCATGGTCACATGTCCTGTGACGCGTGTGCTATATGGGTGTGGTATGGTGTAAGCCAGCCATTAGGGAGTGGCTGTGGCATGCTGACAACTACACCTATGATCAGAAGATCACTACAGGGAAGACCTGGGACATGTAGCGTTGTCGTCCCCCCTGTGAGCGTAAGCATAGTGGGCTGGCTTGGGGTGTGCCAGTCCTGCATAAGGGTGTGAACAATGACCCCGGGGCTCTGGGCGTGGCTCTGTACTGGGCTGCACAAGGAAGTAACTAATGAGTGTGTCCCTGTTGTAGTGCCGGCGCCACCCAGACCACATTCGGCAATGTGTCACCCTCTGACTTAAGTACAACGACTTGGACGTAAGGGGGAATCACTGACCCTACAATCATCCATACTGCCACACATTAAAGATCAGAAAAATGACACATCTGTGTGACAATGAATTTTTAATGCACATTCAATGGAGTGTTGCAGCTGGAGCAGTACAGGGCCATGCAAATCCCACATACCAATCAAGGCCCGTGGAGGGCCAGCCAGAGTCCTTCAGTAAATGACAAGTCCAAAGGAAAAGGAAAAGTTCAGTCCGCAGTCTGAGTCCTGTGTTATTGGCGATCAAACAATATGGCAGTCCGTTTCGAGGTCTAAGCTGAGTCACAGAGTGCATCAGGTGGGGACAGTGGAATGTGATGATGCAAATGACAGAACCAAGCAGAAATCGGCCATGTGGCGGAGATGAATGCTACTGCGCCCTTCTTACCACTAAGGCAGTATCATCCGCATCTTCGTCCTCTGCTGTTTCATGTGCCTCATGTGTGGGTGGTGGTGTTCTGTCTCCAGCACTGTGTGGCACTGACACTTCAGGGGGCGGAGATGTGGATGTAGTGGTAGCAGCAGTATGCATCAGCGCCAGGCCTTGTGTTATGTTATGTTATGTTATGTTATGTTATGTTATGTTATGTTATGTTATGTTATGTTATGTTATGGGGACTTATATGGCGCACAGCTGCTCCAGCGAAGGAGCGTCCTGGCGCTTGACAAGGTAAACAACACAACACAACTAAGGCAGCAGACTAAAAAAGAGCAACAGGCTTAAGGAAATAGAAAGGTCTTGATGGCCATACGAAATGAGAGAAGATCATCCAGCGCACGGATCTTTAAAGGAAGGCAATTCCACAAGACCGCAGCCCGCACTCAAAATGAGCGGCCTCCAGCTCGGCTAAGCTTAAACCGAGGAACCACTGCAAGTTCATGGCCCAAAGATCTTAACCTCTTGGCTGCTAATGACAAGGGTAACTCGTCATGAACTTTCCATTCATTTCAATGGAAAATGAATGGAAAGAATAATGGGTGCCTTAGCACTGAAGTGGTTAAAGAACGGGCAGGAACATACGGAGACAAAAGGTTAGTAAGAATCTGGGCAGAGGCGCCCTTGAGGATTTTGTATGACAGGCAAAGCACTTTAAATTGAATCCTCTGCTTAACCGGCAGCCAATGAAGGGAACGCAAGGTGTTAGCAACGGAACAGAACCTGGGCAGACCCACCACTGCTCTGGCTGCCGCGTTCTGAACACATTGCAGGCGTATAATTTCAGCTTGGTTAACCCCTACCAGGAGGGAGCTGGCGTAGTCAAGCCGAGAAATCACCGTCGCCTGCACCACAAGCTGCCTGGTCGAGGCGTCAAAAAATTTCAAGACTGGTCTTAGACCTCGCAAAATGCCAAAACAGCATGCAGCAGTTCTTTTGGTGTGACAAACGAAGCTAAGGACAGAATCTAACCACACCCCGAGATTTTTTATCTCCGTAACCGGAGTCGGGGTGGTCCCAAGTTCAGGAGTTGCCCCAGAGTTCCGCCTGCTTGCCGATGATCATGATCTCTGTTTTTTTTGCGTTCAACTGGAGACAGTTGGAATTCATCCAGCTGGCAACCGCCCGAAGTCCATTCTGGAACTTGGGGCATCCAGGCGAGAGTCCCCGCTGAGCGTGATCGCCAACTGAGTGTCGTCAGCATATGAGACCATAGTCATGCCCCACTGCTTGATGACATCAGCCAACGGCCTCACATATAGATTGAACAACGTGGGGCTCAGCGAGGATTCCTGGGGAACCCCAAGGCCCAGAGGGTGGAATTTGGACTGGTGGGGCGGAATAGCCACGCAGAAAGATCGATCAGCAAGAAAAGAGCGGAACCACTGGAGGGCAGGCCCTATGGTGCCAACTTCCTCCAGGGGCTGAAGAAGAATCCTGTGAGAAATGGTGTCAAAGGCGGCGCTAAGATCTAATAAAACAAGCGCCGCCGTTTGTGGCAGCAATGCCATGAGGATGGTCATGAGGTCATTGAGAAACCCAGCTACCTCTCGCTGGTGTGCAGCCGTGGCAGCCGCTCCTTCCGCCTGTGTCGACCCCATGGTCTCCATTGACCTCAGCATGCGTCCCAACTCCTGTGTGACATTGGTATGGCCACTCTGACTGGACAGTTGTTCCTGTCTCTGAGTCAGGGCTCCTGCGATGTCAGCCATGGTCCATTTGAGGGCATGGAGCGGACTGTGGGTTTCCGTTAGGGACCGTGAGTGGTCCATGATTGGACTTAGACACCCACGTATGGCATCTCGTTTGGCTGCCATGCAGTCAAAGCCCACCCGCACCTGTTCAGCTAGATTCTCCCGGCACCCCAGCACATGGCGTTGGAAGGCCATGTGTTCTTCGTGGGATCCTGGGATGGTAGCATTGGTGTTAGGTGCTGCCTGTGTGTGGTCTGTGCAGGGGGTGGGGGTCTCCTCGGAGCAGCTGGGCTGGGCTGTCCTGCTCCTCGAGCTGGGCTGCAGAGGCTCTCCACGAGCTGTTGGAGGGCGTCGGAGTTGAAGCTCTGGTGGTCCTCTTCGTCATCAGAAGAGAGGATCAGGCTTCTCTGCAGGAGGTGGTGATTCTCCCTCTGCAATAGGAAGGGGAGTAGCAGTTTAAGGATGTGTTCACATCTATGTTGTCTCATTGTACATGTTTTCATACAGACTGTATGACTGTGTACATTGTGGCTATTTGGGAGGAGCTGCCTATTTGATGCGGGACAGTGGCCATTTCGACAACATAAAGGATGTGTGTTTGAACTTGTACATTAACAATTAACAATTCACATTTCCCTGCAATGCCAAATGTGATTGGCCAGTTACTACACACAAGCGGCACCAGTTGTGTCCTGTGTTCTGTTGTGGACGTGGTGCGGTTTGTACCGCGTTATTGACAATGTTGATGTGCTCTGCATGTTATGTGTGTGTGATGCATTTTGGGGGAGTCGCCCCTGAAGCTCTGTTTTGCTCTGTTTTGCTGCCCCTTCTCGCTTTCATGCCGTGTGCCTTTGACTTCTGTGCCTATACGGTGCAGAGATGTTGCATACTTGGGTACATTGGGAGCTGGGGGCTGGTGCATGGTTTGTCGGCAGATGAGCTCTACTTATTTGTACATGTGTGCCATTGTGCCCATCTCCCCCCGTCCCCCAGTCCCTGGTCGTTACTCACCCTGCTGCTGTTGTGTTCGGTCATGTTGAGCAGTGTCCGGTCCCCCAACTCCTGCCACGGTCTCCTCACTGATGACTGCAGACGCCATTTCCTCCAACTCGTCCATCTCCTCCTGTGGAGCAGGACTGCCACCTCCAGTCTGCATTGCTGCCTTCTGGTTGTTGGTGAGTTTCAGCTTGGTATTGCACTCGTTTTGTTGACTGAATTTAACTGTGACACCCAGTATTACTTTTTGAATATCTGGGAGGGCTATGCCCCTGCCATACCAGCCTCTTGTCAGCTTTGGCAGGGCGATTTGCACTGGGCCGCCATCCCACAGAAATAGTTGAACTTTTGCCTCAATTGCTTGAAATATACCTTGGGGCACTCACAGGGAGTGATTTGTATCATGTACAAAAAACATGGCAATTACATTGTTTTAAATTGGGAAGGAGAACGGCAGTGCCCACCAGTGACTCACGTCCCCCTTTATGCTGATGAACCTTATACTCCAGTTAGGCATAAAGCATGATAGGTCCTAATGGACCAGTGAGTGGATCACTGATTGGTTCAGATGGACCAGCAAGTTTTCGAAGTGTAGTTGACAGTATTTTGGCCAATTTTTTTACCTCCACATTCAACAGTGAAATGGACCTGTAGAAGGCGCAGTCTTCAGGGGGCTTCCCTTCTTCAAGCACTGCTATTATGGCTCGTCTTTGATCAGTCAGGAGGATGCCCTGCCTTTTGTTTTCATTTTACCTGCTTAGTAGATGTGGAGCGTGTTTCGTTAGCATCAATTTATAGAGCTCTACTGAGAGTCGCTTCAGGCCAGAGGCCTTCCCTGACCAAAGCTACCGCACCACCGCTGTGTTCTCTTCCAACCCTATATCAGGTTCTAGATATTTTAAGTAGCCTCCTGTTAGGTATGGGAGGCATATATCTTTGAGAAGGTCAATTGAGTACTCGGATGTCATAGATACTGACAGGGAGTAAATGTGGGTATAGTAGGCTGTGTAAGCCTCAGCTATGTTTTTTCCCCCTCTAAATAGCTCACCAATCTCAGTTTTGACCTCTAACACCCAATTTCTGGACTGGTCTCTCCTTTCTAGCCAGGCAAGGGGCTTACCGACTTTGTTTCCAACATCATGCAAGCGGTGACTCGTGGCTCTGTGTGCAGCCTGAGAGACATCAAGTTTTTTTATTCATTTTGCTTTAATGCCACTGTGTGTCACATCCCCAGTCAAGCGACAGTCACCTGGAGGTGATCTTTTTCCAGAATGTCCCACTCCAGCTCCTCCAGTTAGGTTCTCTTATCCCGCTTGAATCCCGATATAAGGTAGAGTGCCTGGCTACCTTTCTGTATGCCTCCCACAGTGTGAGGGCTGAGTCCACTGTGTCTGAGTTTTCACGGAAGTAGTGGTCGGTAAATTCACCAAGGCCCTCCCTCACCCTGCATTGTTTTAGATACCATGAGCTAATCTTCCATACCCTCATGTGCGAGTCTGGCCTCTGATTGAACACTACCTAGACTGGCAAGTGGTCCGAGATTCCCGTGGCCAAGTGTTGGACGTCAGAGTATCATGTGCCTGTGGGTTCTGTGTGAGGAGATAGTGGATCGGGATAGACTAACACGTTTACCCAAATGATGAGTATGTTGCTTCTCAAGAGGTTTGTGCTGCTCTCCACATGTCTACCCACCCCAACACAACCAGGATATGAGGAAGTTGGTTCGGTGAACCCCTTGGCACTCTGTGTGTCGATCGATCACATTCTTCGCTGGCTACCATATTAAAGTCACCCCCAAGTACAAGTGTTCATCTGGCAGTTGTAGAAGTAGTGAGCTCAGTTCTGGCAGTGTTATTGGATGCATTCTGGGTGGGATGTATCTGGAGAATATATTCAACATCAAGGATTCCCAATGTCCGACAAAGCCACATACCTGCTGTATGGTTCTGCCCATGTCTGCTGGGATATTAGGAGGAGCGACTTCTTGATTAGTATCCCTGGCCCTCTAAAACCTGAGGTGTAACCTGCATGAGCTAACATTTTGTACCACCACCTGTCCATTGCTCTGTAAGTGTTGCCCATCATGTATGTTTCCTGTAGCAGGATAATGTAAGGGGCATACTGAAAGTACTGAAGGAGGGCATGGCCAAGAAGGCACCGAGGTAGGACATCCTCAACGACTCTCCTGCCTGTCGCAGGCCTAGTCACTGAGCCCCAGGACTAAGCAGCCAACCAGGATCTGCAACAAGGGCAGATGTGCCCAGAGAACAGCGGGGTGCACCGAGAGCTCTGAGGAGCCTGCCCATGACGGGCCCAGAGGGAGGAGATTTGGCCGCCCGTGAGGAGACAGCGCCAAGGCCGAGAGCTAGGCACAACAAGAAACCAGCAGCCTGGGCATCGAGGCTAACGGGTCCACGATGCACGACGTAGGAGGGCCGAGGAAGAGAGTCGCAAAGGAAAGCTTCGAGCCTTGTGAGCACTCCCGCTATCAACAGGAGTTGAGGAGGGGCTCAATGGCGGGACCGTGGGCTTGGACTGAGGCACCCCCACAAAAACACAGCATTGTCCGCCGACCGGGCGAGGAGGTGCAGGTGGAGGCCGCGGCCTACTCCTTCTTGCCACTGCCGGGCGATCCGGCCCGGACTGATAGTCGAGCAGAAGAGGCTGGCTGTGGGAGGGCCCTGGGAATGGTGCATTTTATCGCAGTAGACCAACCCACTCACCAGGGAATACTGTAATTTGGAGCCGGGTGAGCCCCAGCGAGGGTGAGCAGTGAGGCGCAGCTGGCGAGAGGAGTCCATTGAGGCGGGGGAGCCCACCAGGTGACTTGGGCCCCAAAATAAGCATGAGCAACCCCTCCCTCCTCTATTGCCCAACCACCCCCTGCCCCCCTCTTCGAGGAGATCGGACTGTAGCCTACCACGGCGCCGGAGCGACGTGGGCCTGGACATGTTGGCAAGTGCGGCACACCCATCTTGCACTGGGAGCCGCAGCGTGCCACTAGAGGAATGCCAGGAGCTGAAGGACTGGGTTCTTTTGGACCCAGCGGTGCCAGGGCACAACACCTAAAACCTTCGTGGGTAACCTGCTCCGGCGTACAAGTCACAGAGACACGGGACACTTCCTCTGACGTCAAAGATTCAAGGTTTATTTGCTGCAGGGAACACAGAGATCACGACAAGTACACAGCGTGCAACTTGGGGAGACTGCTTCAAATTGGTTCTGTGGATCGCTCCTTTTATACAGTTTTTACCCATAGGGTAACATTGAACACAAAAGTTTACAACCCAGTTCCCACAATTAGCCCCCAGAGGGGTCGCTTTGGTCACTTTGAAACACATGAGGTCCGAAACATAAGTGCAGAAACATTTGGCGGTTCCCAACTGTAAAAACCCATCTTCCCACCATTAGCAAATTCCAATCAGCAGTAAAACAGATCGAAATAGGAATGGAGACAGGTGCAGAGGAAGACGGAGACAGTGGGGAGATTGGAAAGGGTGTAAAAAGGGAGGTAACGGGAAACACGAGATACAGGCATCAAAGAGACGTGCCTAATGAGATGCACGGCTGAGACAATAAGTCCGTGCGGCAAGATGAGCCTCGAGCGGCGCCATTTGCCTTACAGTAGCATCCCCCTCATCGTAAAGACACTTACAAAGAACATGTGTCTTCCGCAAATATCTTGGGAGTCCCAGGGTCGCGAAGCGGACAGCGTCCGTTCGCTGGCTACTTGAGGGCAAGAGACAAAATGGATGCCGTATCTAAGATGGAACCCGTGGGTACAGATGAAAAACCCACGTAACAAACGAACGGTTTAAGTTAGCACAGCGAAACTGCGCACACTTACTAAACTCGTTATTTGCGGTTCATAGATACCAGACTCGACCGTATTCGTGCGAGTCGAAAGCACCACTTACAATTGTCACGGAACCTCAGACGCTCCTTTTGCCCTCATGTAGGCAAGCACTAGTCGGAATCATATTCGATATTCATCAGACCCTTGAGATGTTGCTGTAGCATAGCTCTGTCCAATCGAGTCCCCTTGGTAACAGATGGTTGTCTCATACACGCTGTAGCACAGAGGCCACATAAGGCAGGACCACACTGTACACAAAGGCAACACGTGAACAGGAACACTACCACAACTCCAATGATCATCAGAATTTTCCAACCCCAAGTCGACATCAGGCCCCAAAACCATCCAAGTAGCGTCCAATCCCCTACATCCACGTGTATGGATTCGGAGATCTTATGCAACCTCGAGATGGCTTGATAGACAGTAGGAGCATTATCTGGAATGAAAATGCAGCAGCTCGAATGGATCACCTTACATACCCCACCGCGATCTGCTAGGATGACATCTAAAACCATTCGGTTTTGTAACGTCATAAGCCTCTCCGCCTGAAGTTCTGTGGTGATATTACCAAGGGCACTGGCAGTAATATTAGCTGTCGATTCTACCACTCGAGTCAACTGTCTCAGGTTCCTACTATTAACCATAGGTCCCCAAAACGGGAGGAAACCCTTGAAAAAGTCTCCTGCCTCTTGACCGGCAGTGTCCTCTTCGCTAATTACGCCTCGCACAACTCTAGTCTTATGATAATCGGCATCTACAGTGAACGTCGGAGGCAACAGATTTGCAATAAAACATGTGCCCATGAAGTCTGCGGGCAACCATGTGTATGCACGATCATAACAGATAAAGTAGGTACCCTTGGCAGCCAGAAACACAGGGGATGAAAACATTGGCAAAATGTAATTTTCGATGCAACCACTTGCTCCAAGTCGGGCTTGCGATCTTCGGCCACGACCCATGATACAAAAATTACCAGTGTGGGGTACGACCCATATTGGAGGCGAGCTTTTAAGCTGCTTTTCACTAGTGAACACACTATATTCACCTCTACTTAGGACCTTATAGGCTCGTACCTCTTCCTCAGGGATAAGCGAATAGTCATGGATCTCACTCTCCATATCCTCTATTGCTATCGATAAAGGCTTCTGATACGAGGTAGGGCCAGAGTAGGGGGAATGTGGTTCTCGAATGGGGTGGAAACCCAGTGCGCTTCGAAACATTGTTTGAAATGCTCGAGCTGACCCTTGGGAACTATACGGTAACACCAGATATGGAATTCCCTTATCTGTAGTATGTGGCATCAACCCACACACCCAACAATTAGTAGTGTTAACCACTAACTGATGCTGGTGAAGGAGCTGAATAAAGGAATTGTTGCGGAATTCTACACGTCTAGCCTGTTCGTGTTCCGGTAACATGTGAAAGGAATGTGGAGAAGCAGTAGAAGTAAGATTAGGGTAGGGAGTAGGAGTAGGTGTAGCAGGTAAGAAGTAGGACATAGTGTAATACACCCCACCCGCCAATAATGCAGAAGCAGTCAAAAACAACATAAACAATTGAAATATGAAGCATTTAGTACGACTGAGTTGCTGCAGCTTGAGTCTGTAGTCTTGAGCTCCTTCCAAATCATTCAGCTTCGAGAATGCCATTCCCTACGACCGTCCGCAACGTTTCTTGACACACTCCGTTCTGTGTAGCAATAGTCAATCCCTAGGTGTTCCTAGGAACCGACGGCCTTTAACCTAGCGCCAAGACCTACTATCCAGAAGGAAGTACGCGCGCGGCCCTACGGCCTTCAATACACAATATGTATGTACAAGCACAATGTCTCTCAACTGTGGAAGTAAAAAGATACAAGGAGGAAGCTCAATATGTACAAAAATTTCAATGATACGAATGTTCAAACTGATCACGGGAAATCGGGGATAATGCAGTGTTCAATTTCAGCAAAGCAAAAAAAATATTTTATTTGTCCTTAACGCGAGACCGCAAAGAATATCGATGTTTCCCAGGACGTGTCTGCTCGTCGAACAAAGGATCCGTTGAAGAGACAGCGTCCTGCTGATCAGTTGATTGATCTGGTCTCGAGTCTTTTGCTGACAAGTGTTCAACAGTGGCTGTCTGCTGCGCTGAGGATTCTCCAACAAGCTGTGCGTCGCTAAAAGGCACAAACGCTGGCAATGTTTCTGTTTCTGTTGATGCAATGCCTTTCCTTACCCACGGGTCTGCCGGCAAAGGAATAGGGACTCGCTTACAATGGGTAGCATGTACCCAATTTTTCCGCCCCTCAAGACGAACGGCAGTCCTCGTGGCCAGGAGCACCTGGTAAGGTCCGGTAAACCGGGGGTCCAGATTGTTCTTTCGTGAAAAGTTGCGTGTAACCACCCAGTCTCCAGGCTGGAGCTGGTGGCCTGGACCCTCCGTCTGCGTCGGCAATGCGTCGTAAACCTGTTGGTGAATTAACCTCAGTTTAGCAGTCAAATCATGTAAGTAGTCAATCAACATTGGATACTCAAGATCAGAAAATATTCCTGGCCTAGGAACCCCCCACACATTCGCAGGACGGCCGAACACTATTTCATAGGGACTAAGCCCTATTCGGGAGTGTACAGTCGCCCTTGTTGACAGTAATGCTAAGGGTAAAGCATCAGGCCACGAAAGACCAGTCGTAGCCTGAATCTTCGCTAGCTTTAGTTTAAGGGTGCCGTTGTACCCTTCAACCAATCCAGCTGACTGGGGATGATTGGCGCTGTGGAATTTTTGATTAATTCCAAGGCCCTTACACACACTCTTCATCACACTTCAGACAAACTCACTTCCGTTATCTGACCACACGACTCTAGGCATTCCATACCGAGGAAAATATTCCTTCAGTAGGATCTTCGCAGTTGACAAAGCAGTATTGTCTCTGAGAGGATAGGCCTCGATCCATCGGGAGAATGCGCAAACCACAACTAAAACGTATTTCAGGTTATTGCATCGCTCCATATGGATGAAGTCCAATTGAATCACCTCAAAGGGATGCGAAGGAGGAGCAAAACTGCCAGGAGGAGTTGGGGTTCCTTTGCCAGGATTGTACATTATACACACCATACAATTCTTCACCAGACATTCAGCACATTTCGTAATTCCATCATTCTTCCACACAGGCGACAACAACTTACAAATACCTTTCGCGCTAATATGTGCCAACCCATGTGCCATTGTCACAACGGCCAGTACATACGCGTCAGGCAACATCCATCTTTTCTGATCCGACAAATCAATCCAACAACCATTTGCATCCAACTTTCCCGTACTTTCTTTCCACTTCGTCTTTTCAGTGTCGGTGGCCTCATTCTGAATTGCTTTCACGCTCTCAACAGTATCTTCACACATACTTGATTCTGTAGGCCACCTGACCGAACTCGTCACATACATTCGAGTGCTAAGGTTCCGGGCAGTCTCCTTAGCAATCTCATCTGCAAACGCATTACCACGACCAACATCATCCGTCACTTTACGATGTGCACTACATTTAACAATCGCAACTTGCGTAGGCAAAGTCAATGCATCCAAGAGATCGTTCACAAGCTGGCCATGCTGTATCTTCGTACCGTGCGACGTCAAGAAACCACGCTCTCGCCACAATCGTCCAAAGCTATGCGCTACACCAAACGCATATTGACTATCAGTGTACACATTCACACGTTTCCCTTTCGCTAACACGCATGCTCTAGTAAGAGCAATCAGCTCCGCAGCTTGGGCAGAATTCTGATTCAATCTTGCAGTTTCAACAACAGTGTTCAGTGTTACAACAGCATAAGCGGTAGTCACATCGCCATTCGACAACTTAAAACATGACCCATCCACATACAAAGTGCCATCCGGATCGTCCAATGGGGTGTTTTTAAGGTCCACTCGACCTTTCGTTTCCTCTTCTGTCCGCAAGTAACAGTCATGTTCTGCTACTTCATCTGACTCTGAGCTAATTGGTAACAAAGTTGCCGGATTTAGGACATTACAACGTTTTATCTGAATATGGCTTGCCAAGAGCGTCAATTCGTACCCAGACAACCTCGCACTCGTCAAGTGCTGAGTTTTCGTACGATTCAACAAAGTATCGACTGCATGCGGAACCATCACCGTAAGCATATTATCCATGACCAATCCTGCTGATTGTCGGATGGAGACCGCAGCTGCCGCAGTTGCTCTCAAACAACTCGGCAATGCTCTAGCTACTGGGTCCAAGGTCGAGGAAAAATATGCACATGGACGTTGCTTACCACCGAAAGGTTGCGTTAAGACACTCAAAGCACAACCTTCCCTCTCGTGAACATATAGTGTAAACGGCTTACTGTAGTCAGGGGTACCTAGCACAGGAGCCGAACACAATGAATCACGTAATTCAGAAAAACTTGTCTGACATTCTTCCGTCCATGGTAAAGGAGTTGGAACATCCTTGCACGTAAGAGCCACCAATGGTTTCGCTAGCAATGAGAAATTAGGAATCCATTGCCTGCAGTACGACGTGATACCTAGAAAGGCACGCACATCTCTTTGGGTTTGTGGCACAGCCATTCGCGCAATCGCTGCAATCCTCTCTGGGGTCAACCTCCTTCCCTCCTTTGACAATAAGTGACCTAGATAGGTTACTTCTTGACAACAATATTGGAGTTTAGAAGGTGACACCTTGTGATTTAACTCACAGAGATGTTGCAGCAACGACACCGTAGCAATTTTGCAAATGTCCTGAGTATCAGCAGCCACCAATAAGTCATCGACGTATTGGATTAAGGCCGCACCAACCGGCAACCGAAACGCATCCAGTTGACCCTTCAAGGCTTGGCTGTAAATAGATGGACTTTCACAGTAGCCCTGAGGAGCGCGTTTGAACCGGAAGCTACGCCCACCGAGAGAGAAACCGAAAAGGTCCCTACTCTCTTCGGCAATCGGGATGCTGAAAAACGCATTTTTCAAATCAATCACCGAAAACCATGATGCAGTGGCTGGAATCAGAGTCAGTAGCGCCGTAATGTCAGGCACAACAGGGAATTGAGGAACCACAATTTTATTTACCTCCCGTAAATCGATAACAAAACGATAAACAGGCGGTTTGGTAGGATCAGTACGTTTAAGAATGGGCAGTACAGGGCTATTGCACACGTTTCCCCGCGTCTCTTCAATAACATCTTTCTCGATTAAGTCATAAATGATCGCTAACAGTGCCCGTTCACCATCAAGGGAGATACGATATTGGGGAATACGTGGCAATCGCACATTCGATTTCAACTGAACAACATAGGGAGAGATATCAAGTAGGCCCACATCATTTGGACCCGTCGCCCACAAAGACGCAGGAAGAGAACTCAATTCCGGTGGAAGCCTATCGAGAGACAAATACATAGGAGAGACAACCCTCTCTCCTAACGTAAGCTTCACACCCGCAGGAGAACAGTACAAAGTTGCATACAGACGTTTAAGCAAATCCAGGCCCAATAGATTCTCACCACAACCCGTGGTTAAAATCAACGGAGCTTGGAGCTCACGTGGCCCAATTTGAAGGGGCAAAGGGCGAGAAACTGGATTGCTAACGGGGGCGCCAGAAAATCCAACGGAAACATTTGTTAAGCCAGACAAAGGTGCGCCAGGGAGTTTCGAATGCATGATAGAACTTTTTGCTGCACCAGTGTCCAACAGAAAAGGCTCAACGACGCCCGATGTAGCAACTGCGACGTAAGGCCCTCTCTGATCAACCGGAACTGATACCACTCCCTCTCCTTGTCTATGGCTGTCCTAGTAATTACTGTCGTCAGTTCCCTGATCGACGTAATAATCGTCTACATTGTACTGCGCAGATCGTCCTTGCGACGATCCACGTTGGTCGAAACAATTATTAAAATTAGATGAGTTGTCTGAGCGATCATTTTGAGCACCACGACCTCTACCACGTGATGCCTGCTGTGAACCACCACGGCCTCCTTTAGACGAATTACCACTATTACGTTCATTTAGAGCAGGACAATTGAATTTGATGTGTCCCTCCTGTCTACAATAGGCACATTGATTGTACCCTAACGAGGACCTTTGGAAGGAGGAATCATTACGCGACTGTGATCGATTCGATTGCGACTGCGACCTATTCTGTTGAGGCGCATTCTGATTGGAACGCGGCGGGTACGCTTGTTGCAGCAACACTTTAGTTTTCAGCTCTTTTGTCTTTTTGTCAGCACGGTCATTCTCTTCTTTCTCCCTATTTTCGTAATATTGTGCCGTAGCCAATATCTGAGCCGAGGTAGAAACGGCCCATGCACTCTCTGAATTCTTCAATTTATTGCTCAAATCGGGCAACAAATTCGACACAAATTTATCCACAAACAACCTCTGTCCACCCTCAGTACCCATATCCTGTCCACTATGGTCAATGAATGCTTCCTCAAACCTCGTAAAGAAGTCGGAAACACTCTCATCTTTCTTTTGTTTGCAAGCGGACAATTTGTCCCAATTTACTCTCATAGCTGGCATAAGCGTTTTCATAAGCGTTATTATTCTTTGAGGGAGAGCAGTAATCAATTGATCGGGTTTAGTAGCAGCCACTTGTCCAGCATCTGCCGCTGTAATGGCAGCCCAATCACCACCTAATTCATTTGCGTGATCTTGGTGACGAATCTTAGCCCATACCGGCTGCGGTACGACGTTGCCAAACAACATGTCGATATCGGCAAGATTCATCACCGTAGCATCTACGAGCTGCGATAATTCTTTATAATACCTGTAGGATTTTTACGAGGATCGGGCAAAGATTGTTTCACCTGAAGCACTTCCGATCGTTTCCATGGGAGGTGTATCCACACTCGCTCAAAGTGCGCCAATACCGGAGGATTAGCATTAGCATCAGCTGGTATCCAAACCGGCGGAACTTCACGCATAGGATATTGGCCAGACTCGTCTTGTTTTTCAATATCCTCAACAAACAGTGCATGAGGAATAGGAGCGGGACGAAGAGATAGCAACCGCTCAATAGCACGTCGGACATTAGTATCCACTATCAGCCCAGTTGCGAACTGAAGCCGAAGGTCAGACAGGGCGGTCAGCACCTCGTCAGGCGCATCGGCCGCTATCTGATCATGTAGGAACTTGCACATCTCATCAAACACATACCTTTGGGTCGGTATGTTGAATTGATTAAACGTTTCGAGAACAACACGGGGTGGATTTCTAAGGGGGTTTACCATCCAACCCATCGCCATATTATATAGTGCAACACGTTCTCTGTTTCCAGGAAGCTGGCTACGTCTCTGAGGACCATCGGAGCTAGCAGACCCATGAACAGGTCCGAGCGACTGAAAGAAACTAGCTGCAATAGGAGAATTACGACTACGAGTAGAGGGAGAAAGATAAGACACAGGACTAACAAGAGAAGGAGTAGAAACAGTAGCAGCAACAGGGGTTAACAAAACAGGAGCAGTAGCGGGAGCAGGAGTATGTGGAAGCGGAGGAGCAGTAGGAATAGAAACAGACAAAGGAGCAGGAACAGTCGGAAGAACGGGTGCAGGTTGAGGAACAGGTGGAGGAACAATAGGTGGAAGAACAGGTACGACAGGGACCACAGGAGCTGCGGTACCCTGAACGTACGGAGGTGGCGACTTCATTAGATAGGACATTAAAGGATCCTCAACTGCCTCTTCCTTCTTATCCGACTCCGTAGGTAAAGCAGGATAACATTTATCTATGGTCATACGCTGTAATCTCTCAAACACTTCCTTATCCTTATCCTCCTTATCACGCTGGAACTGCTCTGCTTTCTTCACTATGGTAGCAACATTATCTCGCTGACTACGTTTATTCTGTCTGATTTCTTTCTGTCGGGCTTCTTTGCGCCACAACCGAAAGGCATCAAACATGGCCGGCCTTGATTTTCGTTCGAACAACTTCATTTCTAGATTATCTAAGATTGACGCCTCGAAGCTACCGTGAGGTGGCCAACGAAGGTCGCCGTCTTTCTTTGTATATTTAACCCAATAATCATTAAAGGTAATCGGGCCTAGCCCATGTTTGCTATATAGATCATAAGTAGGAGTTCCAACCGGAGGTATCGGACACGAGTCCTCCAGCAGGGAATCCGCACCACAAGGTCTGAAACAACTAAACAAAGTACTACGACCAGGCATCTTGCACACTAGCCGAGTTTCACAAACTTCAAGGGTTACGGGATTTACCAGGTCCCAGCAAAGAACAAAACCCTCGGTTTTTGGCGGCTGCAGTCGTCAAATAATACAACAACAAAGTACGCTAGCAAAGTGTCACCGACAAAAACACTCACACAGCGTGTACAACAAAAACACTCGCTAAAGTGTCAACAACCAAGAACCATGGGAGCGACCCACAAATACTTAACTCAAAGATCGATGGCGTCACCAGGAAGGCCCGTCAATCGTCTCGCTATACCAAGGTCTACGCCAGGCGCCAAAACAGGTCTACAGTCAGGGCAGCAGTCCGTCGCAGCCGTCCGGAGGCGGGAATCTTCGCGGGAAAAGTCTTCGGGCCACTTATTTCGACAACAGGATCGATGAAGCGGAGTGCACCTTCCCTCGGAGATTTCACACGAAGTTCCTCACGATCGTCGGGCTTGGACCGGTACCACTGATGCAGCCCCACGTTGGGCGCCAACTGAAGGACTGGGTTCTTTTGGACCCAGCGGTGCCAGGGCACAACACCTAAAACCTTCGTGGGTAACCTGCTCCGGCGTACAAGTCACAGAGACACGGGACACTTCCTCTGACGTCAAAGATTCAAGGTTTATTTGCTGCAGGGAACACAGAGATCACGACAAGTACACAGCGTGCAACTTGGGGAGACTGCTTCAAATTGGTTCTGTGGATCGCTCCTTTTATACAGTTTTTACCCATAGGGTAACATTGAACACAAAAGTTTACAACCCAGTTCCCACAATTAGCCCCCAGAGGGGTCGCTTTGGTCACTTTGAAACACATGAGGTCCGAAACATAAGTGCGGAAACATTTGGCGGTTCCCAACTGTAAAAACCCATCTTCCCACCATTAGCAAATTCCAATCAGCAGTAAAACAGATCGAAATAGGAATGGAGACAGGTGCAGAGGAAGACGGAGACAGTGGGGAGATTGGAAAGGGTGTAAAAAGGGAGGTAACGGGAAACACGAGATACAGGCATCAAAGAGACGTGCCTAATGAGATGCACGGCTGAGACAATAAGTCCGTGCGGCAAGATGAGCCTCGAGCGGCGCCATTTGCCTTACAGTAGCATCCCCCTCATCGTAAAGACACTTACAAAGAACATGTGTCTTCCGCAAATATCTTGGGAGTCCCAGGGTCGCGAAGCGGACAGCGTCCGTTCGCTGGCTACTTGAGGGCAAGAGACAAAATGGATGCCGTATCTAAGATGGAACCCGTGGGTACAGATGAAAAACCCACGTAACAAACGAACGGTTTAAGTTAGCACAGCGAAACTGCGCACACTTACTAAACTCGTTATTTGCGGTTCATAGATACCAGACTCGACCGTATTCGTGCGAGTCGAAAGCACCACTTACAATTGTCACGGAACCTCAGAGCGAGGAGAAAGCACTTGAGTGAGTCGGGAGGCTTGGGGAGAACTGGGGGCCACAACTGCCTGAGCCTAACAACAAGAGCAGACTGCCAAGGCTAGCTGAGTAGCAATCCCAGAAGTTGCACGGGGGAATTTCACCGCCACCGCCCAGACAAACCCCTGCCTAAAAGCACCAAACTTCGTCGGGACCCCAATATGTGATGCTCATCCCTGGGCAGAATTCACAGAAAGACATCCAGACCCCCGGGACTCATGCAAAATGGCAGCTGGTCACCGCAAAAAAGAGACTGCACACTCAAGGAGATGCTCTCCAGCCCAGGGGTAAGCCCACCTGAGGACACTGCCCTGCAGACAGATCCAGCAGGGGCCCAAGCTGATCAGTCCTCGGAGGAGCCAGTGACCCGCACATTCATGGTGGTGGTTTTCATATCCCTTCCAGGATGACTTCCACCCTCTAAAGCGCGAACTTTCCCACGACATTAAGGAGACCCAGAGAGATGTGGACACGCTTGGAGAGTGGATGTCAGAACTAGGGGATAAAGAAGGGGGCCAGGAAGAGTAAACAGAGGGACTGAAACAAGAGGTCCTCTGCCATCCGGGAACAGGACATCGATTTGCAATCGCATCTCGAAGACTTAGAGATCCCGACGGAATAACAATTGCATAAGGGGAGTGGCATCCAAGGCGGAGGGAGAAGATATTTTTGGCTGTGTCCATGACCTCTTCCATCATATCCTAGGTGGCCCTCCGGAGACCAGCATCCAGCTGGACAGAGCACACGAGTAGGGCCCCCCAGGCAGAACACCTCCAACCCACCAGATATCCTTGTCTGTTTGCATGACTTTCAGACCAAGGAGGAGATCTTGAGAAATGCGCGCAATATGCATCCCATCGCTTTCCAGGGACACTCCCCAACCCTCTTTCAGGACCCTGCGGCCCTCACAATTAAGAGGTGACAAACATTCCGCCCAGTGACAGCACATCTTTTCAGCCATGGGATTCCTTACTCCTGGGTCCACCATTTCTGCCTGATCTTCCGCGGGGAGGGAGGACTTCATCAACTGCGTTCATTAACAGTAACTTGCCGAATGTTGGGAATTGAGCCCCCGGAGGAGCAGCAGTTAGAGGGACCCTCCTCCTTCCCCAGAGAGAGCGGAAAATCAGATGGCAAGAATAAGTCAACGCCATACAGCGAACAAATGGGGCCAGCAGGCGGCGCTGGAGGCAGTTTCCTCAGCCATAGCAAAACCTGATTACATGGCCATATACCAGCTCTGTACATAGAAACGGGGCTAGGCGGCGGGTGGGGTGTGTTCGAAACCAATGGCCACATCGAAACAAAAATCATACTGGACACACCATACAGCCCACTGGTGACAGCAGGACTACTCGTAAGACAAAGTTATTGGTTTTATATCATTGTTTCTAACTTGTTATGGTTGGGTTTTGTTTTGGGTAACCACTCACCTGCATTTGGATTGTGTTATCGAACATAAGTCTTGTCCGTAATAAGTTTACCACTGCTAATCGTAACTCCCGGAGGTGGAGGGGGGTAGATGTAGACAGGGGCTGGTGACACCTCTTGGGCCTTAGGGCCTTATGGCTGGTAACCCTCTTAGAATCCTTACTCTTAGTGCGCGTGGTTTCAATAACCCGATTAAACGTAGGGCACTACTCAACTACCTTGGGGCAGATTTACAAGCCCCTTGCGTAATTTTTGCATTGCAGTGGCGTAACTTTTTGTGACGCAGCAGCAGCGTAAAAATACGGCCCATTTACAACGTGACGCATCTAGGGAGATGCGTCACGTTCTAAAGCCCTGCGTCACATTATACCTGCATCGGGTATAATGTATGCAGGGTGGGCGTTCCAACGCAAAAAAACCTTGTAGAAGTGACGCAGTGAAACCTACAAGAATTCAATGCGCCACTTCTAGGACGCTATTGCGTCAAATTCTTATGCCTGCTTGAAGCAAGCGTAAGCAGTGACGCAGCACAATGAGGATAGGCATCCCCCTGCATTGCTGGAGTTGATTCGTGGTTGCGACACAACTCCAGCAATGCCTGACTTTTGCTTCAACAGATGCGCAGCATTTCTGGCGCATCTATCAATCCTTGCGCCATGGTGCGCCGTATTGTAAATACGGCGCATCCATAGTGGTGCAAGAGTTTCTCAGGGTGGCGCAGGGGAAGTGACGCATCTTCACAGATGCGTCACAATCTGCCCCCTTAAATCCACACAGGCGGACATTTGCCATCTACAGGAGACCCAACTCCTAGCTGGGGACTGTCATAGACTCAGGTCTAGGGCCTTTCCACAACAATTTTTCTCTTCTGCCCCCTCCAAATCAGCAGGAGTGGCCATTCCAGTGGCTAAATCCTTTCCTGGGTAAACTGACGAGATTGGAGGAAACTTCTTATATACCATTTCTCCTTTGCAGGAAGTTCATTAGTGGTGGGTTCAATATATGCCTTCAATGAGCGGCAGGAGGTGTTCCTGCACAATGCCCTGGAGAGGTCGCTGGAGACCGGGGAGCACTTGGTACTGCTGGGAGGGGATCTTAACCTAGTGTTTGACAATTCACTGAACAGATCTGCCCAGAGACAGTGTCAAAATGTAAATGTAAATGTAAAATGTAAATGTTTTGTACTTGTATAGCGCACAACTACCCTGAACAGGTCTCCCGGCGCTTGTACTCATAATGCTAAGGAACCCTTCCTGGCTTTTCCCTGTGAAATGTCCACTCCTGGGCATCCCCATGGTGAAGCCAGGCATCCCAGCGCTGTTGTGGAGATTAAGCAAGCTATTGCCCAGAGTTGCTGCGTGGGACCCATGATTAGAATAGGCACCGAAGCAAGAAATCAGGTCCGAGGAATTTAGAGCTCAAGACCCCGCCAAGACCGGCCGAGGCACGAATTGAACCCTGGTCCCGGGCCAGACCTCTGCACCATTGAGCCACACTTCTCCACAAGTAGGTCAAGTAGGAGCTATATCAAACGAGGGCCAGGTGCGACTGCATGAACTGGGAGTGGTGGATCTATGGAGGTCTAGGCATCCGCAGCCTAGGGAATTTTCCTTTTATTCTAACGCACACAAAACATATGCCAGGCTAGATTCCTTCCTAGTCACACGGGCGATCCAAACGCTCAAAAGAAATATTGAAATCCACACAGCTGCGCTATCAGACCATGGAGCGGTTGTGATCTTGTTGTCCCTTCCCCCGGTGGCCCCGCAGATGACGCTGGTGCCTATGCAACACCATTTTTTTTTTTGTAAAACCGTTTTTATTGCAGAACCAAATCACATATACATCTTACATTTATGAGCTTCTTGCATGGTCATTATCAGTACTTATGTCCTGTACGGGTAATTCGTATACACGGCCTGTAAGCCCACAAACCGGGGGGCGAGGGGCGTCAAACAGTGAATCACCCCTCAAAGCAATCCTTGAGCCCTTCAATTCCCCATGCAAGGCTTTCTTCAATCTGCTTTTACACTTTTCACCCCCCAAACCCCTCTTCCCCCCGACTTCTACCCCTACCGCCTTAGTGTCATCAAGGCTTGGCACATGGATTGAGGCAGCCTTCCCCTAGATTTAGCTTCGTTGTAAACCACCTGGAGCCGCGGAGCCAACTGCTCCAAGAATTCGCTGTAAAATTCTATGGGCAGTCCGTCCAAGCCCGGGGTTTTGTTTCGAGCCATCAGTTTCACCGCGCTCCCTATCTCCCCCAGCGTAATATCCCTGCCCAGGTCGTCTGACTGTTCCTGATCTAATTGCGGCAATTGCAGTCCCTCAAAAAAGGTGTCGATCTCACATTCTCGTCCTTCCAATCCGCTTTCGTAAAGCGTTTCATAACATGACCGGAAGTTATCCAGGATCTCCGTTTGGGCGTTGCATATGCGACCCCCTTCTTCGTCAATGGCCAAGATCGGGTGGCTACGCCTAGTTGCGTTAGCCAACCAAGCGAGCATCGTCCCTGCCTTGTCCCCCTCAGCATGCGCCCTCGTCAGGTAAATTTTATGGTCGAAGCTCCGGAGCTGCTCCATTTCAACCGCCACCGCCTCCTTGGCCTCACTTACTGCTTCCTGCAGCTCAGGATGGTTAGAGCGCGCCAGCTCAGCTTTCCGCAATGCCCTCTCTGCCTTATCTAAATCGTCTAATAGCGTTTTGCGGGCTCCTGCATACTTCTCGATACAGTGGCCCCTAACTACATCCTTGAAGGCATTCCACTCCATCGCTCTGGTGGCCGTGGTGCCATCATTTTCCCTGAAGTATTGTGTAATTCTCTCCCCTAGCGCTTCCCGAAACAGTAGGTCATTTAGGGTGTCCGGGCGTAGTTGCCATGTCGGGATCTGCGAGGTCTCAGTCACCCAGTTTAACGTCAATAATAGAGGATTATGGTCGGACAGCGTGCGAGTTAAGAACTCAGCGTTTGCTACAGTGGAGATCACGAGCGGGGAACACAAGAACGCGTCCAATCGGACGTCTTAGGGGATTCTTGTATAGCGCACTGACACCGAAAGGTTTCCTGGCGCTGGCTGAGTGCCAATGAGATGAAGAGACGGGGGTCTAGCCAGTCTGTGTGAAGAGGTGAGTTTTCAGGAGTTTTCTGAAAGCCAGAAGGGAATTGGCAGATTTAAGAGGGAGAGGCAACTGGTTCCAGAAGGCGGGGGCAAGGTAGGCAAATCTGCGACCGCCGTTTTTTTTTAGTTTGGTAGCAGGGACAGCTAGCAAAAGGCGATGGGAGGAACGAAGATTGCGTACCGGACGGTAAGTAATGACCAGTGATTTGAGAAAGGCAGGGGAGGTCCCGAACACAGCTTTGAAGGTCAGGCAGCCGATCTTAAATGCAGTCCTCTGCTCCACCGGCAACCAGTGGAGTCTGTGAAGCAGTGGTCTCGCGGATTGCCACTTCGGGGTTTTATAGGCCAGCCTTGCTGCTTGATTCAGTACAATCTGGAGCCTATTAAGGAGGAATTTAGGTAGGCCGTAGTACAGGGAGTTTGGAAAATCCAGGCGGGAGAGCACCAGGGCAATCAGGACTTGTATCAGGGCCTCTGGTGTCAGGAGATGGGAAACTTTCCTGATTTTTCTGAGCTGGAACATACATGAGGACACAACCGCGCCAACCTGAGGCTTAAGAGAGAGCTCCGAGTCAATTATGACCCCGAGGCTCTTTGCTGACTTAGCCGGGACGGGCGGGGAGCCGAGCTCAGTTGGCCAGAACTGTGGGCCCCAGTGAGTGAGACTGTTTCCTGGAAGGATTAACTCAGTCTTCCCCGGGTTCAATTTAAGCTGGTGGGAGTTCATCCAATGTTGGATGTGTAGCATCACTGCTTGACAATCGAGGGCTGCATTGGGGGTGTTAAGCGGGAAAATGATTTGCAGATCGTCTGCATAGTTGAATACGGTGATATTCCACCTCTTCAAGGAAAAAATGAGCGGCTGAAGATAGAGATTAAAAAGCAGAGGAGACAGGGACGATCCCTGAGGCACTCCGCAGATGGATGGGACCTGTGCGGCTGTGAAGGGACCAAGGCGGACCGCCTGCATTCTGCCCGACAGGAAGGATTTGAGCCAAGCAGAGGCCAGGCCTCGGATGCCGGCTTGCTCGGCACGGTGGATAAGGATGTTGTGGTCCACCGTGTCGAACGCAGCCGACAGATCCAATAAAACGAGCGCCTGTGATGTCCCTTTATCGGCATTAGCCCTAAGCGTATCCATGACTGCCAAGATCACAGCCTCGGTGGAATGGGCTGGTCTGAACCCAGCCTGATTAGGTTCGAGAAAGTTGGAACGCTCGATGAATTCAGATAGGCAGCTAGTAACATGTGCCTCCAAGAGTTTGGATAGGTAGGGCAAGAGGGAGATAGGCCGATAGTTGGCGAGATCGTCCGGGTCAGCTCCAGGCTTCTTTAGTAAGGGCACAAGGACAGCCTCCTTGAAGGAATTAGGTACTACTCCTGCCTCTAATGAGGCGTTTAATAAAGGCAAGATGCAGTCCGGCATGGACAGGCAGATGTCGCGAAAGACAGAGGGGGGACAGCAATCATTAGGAGAGCCAGATTTGACTCGAGCAACAAGTTTTGCCAGAGCGCTGGGGTCGAGGGCAGGGAAAGAAAGCAAGGAGAGCGGGTTTTCAGGGGGGGGAAGCTGGCATATCATCAGGAAGGACTGAAGGAATCGTATTCTTGATCTTGGCAATTTTTTCAATAAAGAAGTTATTTAAGTCATTACAAGATTCTTGCGTCGGGGTCTGAGAAGGAAGGGTCCTTGCATCAGACGTAAGCTCCCTCATGATTGAAAAGATCTCCTGAGATTTGTTATGAGCAGTGAGAATCCTTTCCGAGATGTGAAGAGCTTTTGCTGCAATAATAGCATCTTTATATTTTTTTCTCGCAGCAATGTATAGCTTTCTGTCGATGGGCAGATAATTGCGTCTCCACCTACGCTCCGTTTGGCGCAGTTCGAGTTGCTGAGCTTTCAGGGTGGAGTTGAACCACTTGTGGGACTTACTGTGCTGGGAACGGGGGAAGCTGGAGGGAGGGGCAAAGCGATCACTGGCTTTGATGATCCAGCCAGTAAGATCTTCCTCCAGAGTGTGGACAGTCGCAGTTTTAGATAACGAAGGACGAGTCTCAGCCAAGAATGAGAGGAATGCCTGAGAGTCAAGAGTGCTCCATTTACGGGCAGTCCCACCGGCCATGGGAGGGACCTTAATGCAACCTCTGACTGTGATCACTGTGTCGATCAAGTAATGGTCAGACCAGATACAAGGGGTGATCACAGGATAGGAGAGAGTGAGATTATGAGTCCAGATGTGGTCTAAAATATGACCCCCAGTGTGAGTGGGGGAAGTGACGTGTTGGTTCATGTTGAAGCTGGTGAGGACTTCAAATAGCTCAGCCGCATGAGGGCCAGCTTCCTTGTCATTATACCAATAGTTGAAGTCGCCAAAGATGGCAACTCGAGCAGATGAAATAAGTAGGTTGGCTAGCTGTTCACTGAGGGCAGCAGGGAACAAAGGCATAGGGTAGGGAGGGCGATAAAGAATGATGATGGTAAGAGCGCCCTCTCCGGTCTCTAGCTTAATGATGAGATTGTCCACATCAGTGAGAGTGAGAGAGGACGTGGAGGTAAATTTAAGCTCTTTACGGATGACAGCTGCCACCCCGCCACCGGCGCGGCCAAAAGGTCGGTTCGTATTGAGCAGGTAGTAGTCGGGGGGCAGAGCAGCTAAGATGTCAGGGAGAGAGTCATCATTCAACCAGGTCTCGGTAAGTATGAGAATATCAGGTCTTTCATCGGTGAGGAGGAGGAAGAGATCAATCTGATGCTTGACCAGTGAGCGTGTATTTAAGTATAGGGCTCGGATACGTGTTTCAGTCACACTGGGATCGAATAACTGTTTAGTGCAAGGGGGGGAAGAGGTACATACCGTGCAATACCAAGGGACGAGATAGTGTCTAATGTTCGCGGGGGTAGTGCGACAGATACACAATCCAGATCCCTAAGTACATGAGGGGAATAAACACAAGGGGGAGTGGCCTCCAGCGCCTCCTTAGCGCGGACGGGCACAGACGGGCAGGACTCTGGCACGACTCCGGCACAGGTCCGGCGCGTCCGCTGCCCGCCTCCGCTGCGCGGATGCATGACCGTCCCCTTATATGCGCGACTAGAGCGCGGGGGATTGGACACACACACAATATGGCCGCCGCTTATCTGAACCTGGGACCAACTCGACAGCGTCTATACTCGGCTGGGAGTGGCCCAGGGCAATAAGGAAGAGGGGGAAGGAGTCAGCAGAGAGAGCTTATTAATTTAAGCTGATGGGGGGTTGTTGCAGCAAAGTTAAAAAAACGCAGATTTTTCTGTTTTAAAAATGCCTAATACAGCTAAAATGACACAGCAGCACAACCTCCCGGCTTCCGCCTCAGGAGGGACACAGATAGCACTCAATCAAACAGGCAGTGGAGACGTGGAGGTCATGCAGACTAGAGTAATACGAGTAATCCCTCAGGGTAGGGTGTCACCCTCTCCAGGCGTCCACCAGATCCCACCTCTCCTGCCATTCGAGCCTACGCTTCCCTAATCGATGCACTGGTGACACTCCCAGCGGCGGATGAGATCTGTCCAGAGCAGTGTCTACCACTGAATTAAAGTCTCCTCCCATAATTATAGGGCCTGCTAAGTAACTCGCCAGCGCACTAGAAAGCTTCGTTAAGAAAGCCGACTGGTCAACATTGGGTGTGTACACGCTGCAAAGCACTATATCCCGGCCTCTAAGTTTCCCCTATATGGCCACAAATCTGCCCCCTGGGTCTATTACCTGCTTAGTCACTTGGAAGGGAACCCCGACTCGGATCCAGATCAGCGCCCCCCTTGCGAATGCAGAGCATGTGGTGTTGAACAGTAGCCCTCTCCACCTTCGCTGTAGCGCAATACCCTCTTGTTTGTTAGGTGTGTTTCCTGTAACAGCGTGATCTGAACCCCTCTACGAACTAAATAAGCATGCACCTTGTGCCTTCTAGCCATAGTGTGTAGTCCCCGCACATTCCAGGTCACACATTTCGTTGTTCCAGAGTTAGCCATAGTCCCACAGTAATCTGCATTTAACAATACAAGTACTCATCCAGACGTACGTAGTGGCACCCCCCCACCCCAAACCAAACCTCAAAACAATTGTCTCCTCCCCCCCATGTTCTTTGCCTTGAGCCACCCCAACTAGTCTCGGCATCCTCCCCACCCAGAACAGGACCTGACTTTGATAAAGTAGCTCCCATCCAAACTTTAAAACAATGGCTAACTAATCCCCCGTAACCACCCAACTATCCCGCAGTCTGCACTACGGTGGCCTTATGGGCCAATGGGGCGCCTCTCGACCCCGAGGGTGGCTATCACGGTCCCAACCCCTCCGCCCCGCTATCCCCCAAAGTCACTCACGAGTATCCCAGCTGCTCCGTTAGTCGCTGCTGTATCGGGTGCTTCTGGCTTCCCCAGAAGCCGCACATAGGAAGAGTATTTGTCTCTCTCATTAGGCCTCAATAATTTCTTCCGATGTCTGCGGCGTTACCACTGGGCCCTTTGCGCCACCGAGTTCTGACAGATCTGTTTCCGACCCTGTACGATGATCCTCCGAGTCCGACCCCCTGCGTGAGCGTGTGCTCCCTGTCCCCGACAGGTCCACCACCGCCTGCAGCGCTGCCCTCCTCTCTTCTTCCGTTTGCGAATCGAATCTGTTGGTTTCCTGTACCTCTGCCGGTGCTTCCGAATTCTCTGCGATTTCCGCACTGGCCGCTGACATTTCGCCTCTTCAGCTCGATATTTCGCTCCGTCCGTTCCATCTTTGTAAGTATCCCACCACGCCCAGGCGTCTGCTGATGTCAAAAAGAAGAGTGCCTTGCCATCCACTTCAACTCTAAGCTTGGCTGGGAAGAGAAGCGAGTACTTTATTCCTTCTGCACGGAGTTCTCGTTTGAGCGAAAGGAAAGAGGCTCGCAGTTTCTGAGTTTCATACGTAAAATTTGGGAACAATGTCACGTTGCTATTATCTACCTGACATGGGCCTACATCCCTGGCCCTTTGTAGCAACTAGTCCCTGTCTTTATAATGCAACAGTTTTATCACCACCGGGCGCAGCGGCTGGCCCGGCCAGGGAGGCCTAGCCGGGACTCGATGTGCTCTTTCCAGGGTGAAGAAGGATGAAAGGCCCTCCGGCGCCACTTCCGTATGCAACCAGTTGTCGAGGTACCCCACCATGTCTTCTCCTTCCTTTTTCTCTGGCAGACCCACTAAGCGCACGTTATTGCGTCTGCTGCGATTTTCAGCGTCCTCCGCTCTCCGTTCCTGTGCTTGTATTCGGTCGAGTGCGTCCACCAATCGCCCCTCCATAGACTTATGCTCTGGTACTATCTCTTGCAGTGTAATCTCCGCATTTCTGACTCTGTCTTTCAATTTGTTGTGGTCCGCTCGGAGGAGCCCCAGTCCCGACGCCACCTGTACTATATTCTGTCGCAGCGCGTCTTTCGTGGCCGTAATGGCATGTAGGATTCGATCCTGCAGTTGTTGTAGCTCCGTTGGGCTTTGCGTTGTGATGTCCGACACATCAGAACCGGCAGCTCCATCCACTCGTCCCTTAGGTTTCCACATCTTGCACTGTTTCCGAGCCAGCAGCGCACTTCTTGTAGTTCTCGGGAAGGGTCTCCTAGCACCTCCACTAAAGGCGCTCTCGCAATAGATGCGCTCCCCACACCAATTGGTTCGCTCACCTGCGCCGTAAAGTTGTCGTCAGGGTTCCTCTGAGGATGGGTCACGGGCTGGGCCAGCGTCCCTCCGCGGCTCAGCGCTTCGTCGCAGCAGGCGTAGGGGACAGCAGCTAGTTCGGGGGGGTCACTCCCGCCCAAAATGCACTCAGTTCCTTGTCTCTAATTTCGCCCAGCGTCAGTGATATGTGCCACTGTCCAATGCCCCGCCAGGCTGGCTAATCAGCAAAGTCCAGAAGTTCCCCCCCGTACTGCGTCCACTTCTCCACTCTTTGTTCGACGCAGAGCACGGTTACAACTCACCACAATGCCCCAACTCGCATCTCCTTTCAGGTTCTTTATGCCAGTGCCTCTCCGGCCTCCTAGCCTCAGTACAGTGTGGGTGCAGGGTCGGCCACTGTTTGGGTTACGTATTCCAGCACCGGAGTTCCGATGCGGGCAGTGCTTGCCCCGGGACTGTTTGGTCAGGGCGGGCTCGCACCTGAAGCACTCTGTTAATCATCCGCTACTACCTGCTTCAGGCACTGTCATTCCCGTTGGCCGTCCAATCTCGTATCTGCCCCTATTAAACTCACTCTCCAGGGTTTGTTCCGGTTTCAATCCGGTCCATGCACCTATTCGCACCGTCTCGAGGGAGCCGCCGGTCTCAGCGCCGTTCTGGTCTCACGCTCTCTTAGCAGAGGGTATCTCCTACCCGTTTACCGCTCGGCTCGTCTTTCTCGCCCATAGGATCAACGGGCACACCCTGCCTTTGGACTTCGGCGGGCCGGCGGACGGTGCCCCGATTGGGTGCTCGTGTTGCCTCCTGGGCCAGCGATCCTCCAGGGCAGGGCCCCCAGCGCTCCTCGCTTACCGGGGTCCATGCCTTTTACCAGGAGCCGTAGGCTTCTTTGTTGCCGATGTAAAGGGCGGCTGCCATCTTGATGTCCTCCCCACTTGCGACGGGCAGGTGCCGGTCGTGGTTTTGTCCGCTGGTAGAAGTCAGCACCCCAGTCTCTGTCGGGGATCTTATTTATCAGGCCCTGCTGACTCCTCTGCTTGTCCGGTGCCTCCGAGGAGGCCGTCGACCTCCATTCGCTTCAGAAGCAATATTGCAGAGCCCCGTCCGCCATTTTGGGCAGCACGCCGCGGCAATCTCCACTCCCGGTGGCAAGGCGTAGAGGCTGCGGATCGGCGTTCTGCACAGCTCCTGAGGTCCCCGAGGCCCCCCGACGCCTGGTACTGTCAGGGAATATTCAAACACAGCGGATTACATGTCTTTTCTCAGGATGTCATTGGGGATCGGGCGCGGAGCTCCAGGCTCACGCTGCCATTCCCCTCGGCATCCAAGCCACGCCCCGTGCCTATGCAACACCATGTTGCACCTTCAGGATGTCATAAAGCAAAACCAGCAATCACTTAAAGACTTCCTCATACGTAACGACACCCCAGAGACTTCACCTGCAGTTTCATGGGAAAGATTCAAAGCAGACCTCAGGGGAGAATTTATTGCAATCGCATCAACAGATAACAAAACCTGCAGGGAAAAGAGGGAGGACCTCACCAAACAAACCATAGAGCTTGAACGCATTCACAAACGCACAGGCGCCACCAGAGTATTCTCCAGCTTAGCAACATCTGTGCTGAATTGATAGCGATAGACACGGACAGGTTAGAATACGACACTCTGTGCTTGCGCCACTCTTACTATGTGGGAGGGGGACAAATGTGCAGAAGCCTGGCCAACACACTGAGGGTAAAGAGACAGGACCAGGGCATCCAATCGATCTACACAATACATGGGGAGCTGGCCCACGAAGGCCCAGATATAGCGAATTCCTTCAAGGACTTCTCTGCACACCTTTACTCATATCAATCTTTGGACCCCAAGGCCGGTGCTCAGTACCTCCAAGAGGCACCTACTGCTTCACTTGCTCCTAATCGGGCGGAGTCCCTTGACGGGGACTTCAGCATATCTGCCATTAAACACCTTAAACTCGCCAAATCCCCAGGCCCGGAGGGGTACTCAATGGCCTTTTATAAAACCTTCTGTTCAACACTGGCACCAATCCTGAGGAGGCTTTTTAATTCTTTCTTGGAACCCGGGGTGATCCCAGCCTCAATGCTTGCGGCCTCCATAATCGTGCTGCCCAAACCAGGTAAAAATAAAATGATATGCAGCTCCTACAGACTCATTTCTCTGCTACATATAGATTTAAAATTATTCACGAGCATTATTGCTCAAAGGCCCAATGCATATTTACCTGTGTAGTGAACCCGGACCAGGCAAGCTTAATTCCTTGTAGATAAACTGGCGACAACACTAAAAGCCTTCTTCACATCATCGAAAAAGCTGGTAGGGTGCAAGGGGAATATATGCTATTAGCGGTTGATGCAGAAAAGACCTGGTCCACTGGCCATACTTGGAACAAGTTCTCAAACATTTTGGGTTCCGGGACAAATGCAGGATGCACATTCTTAATTGCCATCACGCCTGAATGGCAGTAGTTTGTCTTAATGGGTACACACCCACTCCCTTCTCGATTCACAGAGGCACCAGACAAGGTTGCCCCCTGTCTCCCATGCTTTTCGCTCTCTATATGGAGCACATGGCCCAGATGATTCGGAATCACCCAGACATCACCGGTGTGCCTTTCGGCTGTGACCGGCACTCCATCAGTCTATATACAGACGATGTGCTGGCTACCATAGAGTGTCTGTGAATGTAAATGAATGCACCGATTTGATTATATTAATGGGGGACCTAATGAACTGGATACCAGCCAAGCACAACTGTCATGTCTAACCACAGACTCTTAACAAGACTTTGACCATAATCTTTCAACACACTTTTTATCAATGCATCTCTTGATTTCCTGGTGCTTGCTTAGTTTTCCAACCTGTATGTTGACTGTACATGTACGCTTAATCCTTGAACATTCAACCATCCTGAGATAATTGTGAGCGTCTCCATGTGATATCAATGTTTAAGCCTCCTTATTTCTAATGTGAATTCGCCAAATTGCCGCTTTACCGGTGTTTAACATGTTCTCCAACTGATTTGCATTTGTACATGTATGCTTACTACTTGCGCAACCTACCACCCCAAGACTATTGTGGATGTCCCTATGTGTCAGTCACCTTTGGGCTTCTTAATGTTAACCCATCATCATGCTCAGTTAAGGATATCCTTTACATTGGCTCCATACCTTTTTTACCTGTTCGATCCAGCATTTACTCATGAATTGCTGTCACACGCAATAGTCTTTTCACCGTGACTATGTCATGATGCTATTCAGCCCGGTCAACGCGGCAGAGCGCGTGCACGTCCTTTAGACGTTTCCCCGATTATATAACCGGTATTTTGCAATCTTAGCGCTCCCTAAACGGACACAGTCTGACAATCTGGCGGATCAGAGTTAAGAAGCGGCCCATGCCACTTGCTGCACCCGCACTCTTTATTTAATACCGCTAAGGCTCATCACTGTATCAGTTCCTTTCGGCATTTAAGTACCGAAGGTTTCATTTCAGCATCGAGCGCTTTTCATTTCACCAAGCCTGGGGCGCTCGTGTTACATGCTTATTGCATTCACTGCCGTCACCCGTTTCCAGCTGATTTAGGTCTAGGCAACCTTTATATTAAACTGCTCCCGCATTGCGTTGTATAGCCTTAACCGACTTCCCCGCCTTCCCCCTTTTTTAAGCGTGTGAATTTGAGAGGTTTTCTCATTTTGGGATGCGCTACCACACCTGTTTACTACAGCGGAGCACATTAACCCTTTCAGTCCATGCTATTTGATTGATATTGTATTGAACCATCACTGGCCGCTCCACATTATCTACAGAAGGTTTGATGGCTTTCATGTCTCTACTCTTCCAATTTATCCAAATGGGGGTGATTCCTTCTAAGGGCACTTGCTTCAATTTACAGATGCCGATCCTCTGCTCTCTGCCAAGGGGAGCCTACGGGCCCCATTTCAACTCCACCACCCACAGTCAAGGGTGGCCCATGGTAATAATAAAATAAATGTACACCCCTTTTTGCTCATTAAAAAACAGTGACCCCAACTTTAGACTTAGCATTGTTTTTCACTCTTCCCAGGTGCCCCTTTGTTCTAGTCCTGAGGAAGATCCCGCCGTGAGGGATTTAACAGCCTACACTTTATTTGGGGTCGAAACGTCGACTGTGTTGCCGTTCTATGCCAACCACTATCAACAGTGATTTGTAACATTGATACTTTTTCTAGCTATGGCAATGTTACACAGACCATCACTTTTTGTGGCTTAAACAAACCATTTGTATTGTAACTAATTTTGTGATTATGACGACGTCAACATCTTTTACTTTCCCCTTTACAATCCTCACTTAATCCACTTTTACCTTCCTTTTCCTTTCTCCCACTGCTGTGGGGTACTTGTGCAAAGTGTTTGGAATTATATGCTGATTAACCAGTGCCCACAACTGTTCAATGTGATTAAATAACATTGAATCAATTTTCTCTTAAAGCATCAATGTTATTTTTGAAAACTAAAGCCTAACGATGGACCCTTCCTACTAACAGCACCTGCCCTCCTTTCTCCCCATAAAAATGTATCTTCCCCTCAAATGACAATTTTTTTTGTGCACACTGACTGGCACCCACCGTTACTGTGCCTATTCCCTGGGGAACTAAATTCAAGCAAACAACCGCAAAGGTGCACCACAAATTACTTCAAACAACAATATTATTAATATAATGAGTCACGAAAAAGATGATGTTTTCTTGTTTTTCAAAGTTCTTTATTTTCAATCGTTAACACCATACAGCCGACGCGTTTCGTCCCAAAGGGACTTCTTCAGGGCTGTTAATACAAACATATATACAATAAGATTATGTTAAAAAACGACGATTACAGACGACAATTTACATAACATAGGTATACTCAGTACTTGAACGAAAAAGATATGCTACACAGACATTGTTAAAAATAGGCCTACATCAAAGAAACAACCTATGCAAACATGGACAAAAACAGGCCTAATTTCACATTTAGTAAAACATTGCTAAACAGACAGCAAGAAAATGATAACAGATGAGGGGGCTTCATAAACCACCCGGTACGCATATTTATAATGTCTCCAACACCAAGGTTCACATATAAAGTGTTAATGTAAATCATTTAAGTCATGATAAAGAGATTTTTTTGATTTTTTTGACTTAGGATGAGTTGGGAAACAACGAGCGTGAAACACATGAGGTTCATGGAGGAGTGCTTCAATCTCATTTCTAAGTCTACCTAAGGTGTATGTGGCACATAGTAATGGAAAAGAAGGGTGAAAGAACAGATGAACTGGAGCTGAGAGAGCAGTAAAAGACAAGTCGTAAAACTTTAAAAATGAATACCTTGTAAATTGGAAGAGAATGCTTCCAAGTAAATCCTCAAAGGAGAAATTCCGTGCGGCTCCTTTCACAGTATTAATAACTCTTAAGTGATGAGAACCTAGACTAAATCTTCTACTACGACTCTGTAAAAATAAAAAATAAGGAAAAGAAAGGAAAACAGAAAAAAAAGAAGAAGAAAAAAGGGGAGAGAGGCTAATTTAGTGACACTGAAATATTTCTTGTGGCCATAACAGTCTTTCGGGAGTAATACTAGAGACCCCAGAGGACGAGACAGAGACAATTTATGAAAGAAACTTACTAGCTACGTCTGGTATTGATGCAAACTGTGGGTGATACGGATGTCATATGGTTGTATGTACGCTCTGCCACGAATTGGAAAGGGTAATCTGTGAAAAATAGGTACATTAAGGCAATATTAGGCAAAAGGTAAAGTTGTCACACGGGCTAGCACGAGAAACTACTTGATACATGATAAATCAGGTCAATGCGCCCATTTAACATAGCTCAAGAGCCACAGTATACAACCATTGCAGGGTCTATTGCAAAAGCAATGAGTATCATAACAAGAATAAGACACTTTGACCCAAAAAAATTGTCAGTGCCTATGGATCTCTAGGTCTATTACCTGTCTCGGTCTCTAACATCCTCAGGATATCCAATTCTGTAAACCACTAGGGCAGGGATGTAGGCACTGGTAGCCAATAGATATGGCTATGATACTCATTGCTTTTCCTATAGACCCTGCAATGGTTGTATACTGTGGCTCTTGAGCTATGTTAAATGGGCGCATTGACCTGATTCATCATGTATCAGAGAGAAAGTAGTTTCTCGTGCTAGCCCGTGTGACAACTTTACCTTTTGCCTCATATTTCCTTAATGTACCTATTTTTCACAGATTACCCTGATTATTTATAAACTCCTTTCCAATTCGTGGCAGAGCGTACATACAACCATATGACATCCGTATCACCCACAGTTTGCATCAATACCAGATGTAGATAGTAAGTTTCTTTCATTAATTGTCTCTGTCTAGTCCTCTGGGGTCTCTAGTACTACTCCCAGAGACTGTTATGGCCACAAGAAATATTTCAGTGTCACTAAATTAGCCTCTCTCCCCTTTTTTCTTCTTCTTTTTTTTCTGTTTTCCTTTCTTTTCCTTATTTTGGATTTTTACAGAGTCGTAGTAGAAGATTTAGTCCAGGTTCTCATCACTTAAGAGTTATTAATACTGTGAAAGGAGCCGCACGGAATTTCTCCTTTGAGGATTTACTTGGAAGCATTCTCTTCCAATTTACAAGGTATTCATTTGTAAAGTTTTACGACTTGTCTTTTACTGTTCTCTCAGCTCCAGTTCATCCGTTCTTTCCCCCTTCTTTTCCATTAATATGTGCCAGGTACACCTTAAGTAGACTTAGAAATGAGATTGAAGCACTCCTCCATGAACCTCATGTGTTTCACGTTCGTTGTTTCCCAACTCATCCTAAGTCAAAAAAATCTCTTTATCATGACTTAAATGATTTACAATAAGACTTTATATGTGAACCTTAGTTTTGGAGACATTATAAAAATGCGTACCGGGTGGTTTATGAAGCCCCCTCATCTGTTATCATTTTCTTGCTGTCTGTTTAGCAATGTTTTACTAAATGTGAAATTAGGCCTGTTTTTGTCCATGTTTGCATAGGTTGTTTCTTTGATGTAGGCCTATTTTTAACAATGTCTGTGTAGCATATCTTTTTCGTTCAAGTACTGAGTATACGTATGTTATGTAAATTGTCGTCTGTAATCGTCGTTTTTTAACATAATCTTATTGTATATATGTTTGTATTAACAGCCCTGAAGAAGTCCCTTTGGGACGAAACGCGTCGGCTGTATGGTGTTAACGATTGAAAATAAAGAACTTTGAAAAACAAGAAAACATCATCTTTTTCGCGACTCATTATATTAATAATATTGTTGTTTGAAGTAATGTGTGGTGCACCTTTGCGGTTGTTTACATCAATGTTATTTTGTTTAAATTGTTTTCAATTTGCACACGTTCCTAGTTAATTTCCACTGGGACCACTTGCTACTGTACGGCACCATAGAGAAGCCGGCAACCTCCTTGCTGGCTTTTTGAGGGAGTTTGGGATTTTTGGGTCTGCCTCTGGGTTCCAAATCAATATATAGCAGTCTGAGGCCCTTAACCTTTCCATACTCCCTCACACGAGGAGCAACTGGCGAGTCTCCATCCCATCCAATGGGTCCCCAAGATGATTCCATACCTGGGGATCGACCTATCTCCCACAACCCGAGCTACAGTAGATTGCAACTATAAGGCGCGGCTTTGACAAATCCGATATGACCTAGGAAGGTGGAAACACCTCCAAATCTCTTGGCTGGGACGGATAGCGGCTTCTAAGATGACCATCTATCACAAACTCTTGTACCTCTACCAAACCCTGCCACTCTTGCTGCCATCAGACATGATCGCCAAACCCCAGTCCAAGTTAGCTCAATGCATCTGGCAGGGTAGGAAACCCGGCATGAGGAGATCTCTGAGCTACCTCCCACCGGATGCCGGGGGCTTGGTTTTCCCGGACCTACAACTGTACTATAAGATGATGCAACTATTCTATTTAGTGGAGAGGGGATACCCAGAGTCTGAAAAGCATTGGCTCTTCCAGGATAGGGCAGTGGTGGGCACATCCCTCTGGAAGATTTCCTTTCTTCCCCAAAAACACGCCCCCCAAATTATATCTATCGCCGATAAAACGGACGAACATGACTGCTTGGGATCAAACCAGTATTAAACTAGGGCTGACCACCCATCCATCACCGTTGACCCCTCTTTTCGACAATCCGTACTTCACTCCGGGGGCCGAGGCCGGGAGATTCGCGGCCTGGAGACAGTCGGCCTGCCATTCAATGGGCCATCTTTTTAATAATGAAGGCATACTCTCCTTTCCCCAAATGTGCGAAGAATTTGGATTCCCCAAAACCGAAAGGCTTCACTATCTACAATTGAGACACTGGATAACACACCCGCTAAACAGATTCAATGCACAAAGCTATTTAACCAAATAGGAGAAATGGCTCTTGGCCAAACCGTCACATAAAAGTCTTATATCCAAACTATACGCCCTCTTACTCGAAACGCATAACCACACCTTTAAGGTGGGGCCGGCTAGATGGGAGGAGGAACTTGAGCGGACCCTGAATGTCAGGGAATGGGAAGACATATCATACAGGGATCGTCACGCAGCCTACAGCATGGCCCTCAGAGACTCTGACCAAGATGGCAACATACTGGTATTATACACAGGTCAGGATACACACAATAAGGTGACAACTGCTGGCAGGGATGCGGAGTAGGGGGACTCTGACACACTTATTGTGGGACTGCCCCCAGATTCAGCAATACTGTCACAGGTCATAGATGACATAGATGTTATGTTATGTTAAATACATTTATATCACGCTCAGCTACTCCGGAGAGTGTCCCGGCGCTTAAGACCGCCATCTAGACACTCAGCTGCCGCAATTTACGGCCTATGTACTACTCGGTCTTCCAAATCCTCTTACATTCCCTCTAAAATCTAGACGTGGCTAACTGATAGGCATGGCTTTGAAAGAAGCCACTCAAACTATTCTTGGTCACTGGGGCACAACACTTACTCCTGCCCACACCAATTGGCTACACAAGATATGGAATGGAAAATATCAACATATCCTTAGCTGGGAAGGGTTCAGAGTTTTCAGATACATGGGGCCCATTTGTGTCATTGTTAACGCAGAAGATTCAAGAACTGTCATGCCTCGACATCTCCGGCTATTACATCTGCTAGAGGCGCCCCCACCAGCAGCAACTTCAAAGAAGTGAAAGATTCCATAACTACGCAAAGGTTCCTGTTCCGAATGGGGGTGAGTGGAGGGGACGTGGGGGGCAACAGGGGAGTTTGGATTGGTTATCTTTGTTATCAGCACAAAATAACGCTTTGTAAAGCCACACCTAGGGTGTCCACCCATGGTGGTTGTGAATCTGCTGCTGGTATTTCAGGTTTCTATTTTAAAATGCTAATAAAAGATTTGAACCATAAAGTACTGAAGGACTACTCCCCTCTTTATCTTGTCCCCCAGTCCTTTACCATTTCATGTAAGCAGTTTAACGAGCTCACCCTAGCTGTGGATGAGTGTTACCTTTCCCGAACCGAGGCTAGACCAATCTTATGTCTAGGGGCAGAGACCAGCTGGCTGGACATTTTGGGGTCATATAGTATTCTCTCTTTGCATAGATCGATAGTGAGTTTACACAACCTACCTTCGGGTAGGGCATATATGTCTAGTTTAGCCTAGTTGCTAGCTCTTGGCACCCCTGCAACCAGCCATTGTGACCTCCCTGTCTTTCCTGCAACTCCATTAGTATGGAGGGGGTACTCACCGTCATGCAGCAGAGGCTGCCCTCTCTCTCCTTACTGTGCATCACGACCTGTCCCACTACCTTCAGTAGTGGCACCAATCAAGGGCGCTCTTGGATTTGGTGCCACTATATACGCCCTTCCACTTTGTGTGCCTCCTCAGTTGGCACCATGTGCCCACCAGGAGCTCTGTTATCACTCCCAGAGTCAGTAGTGATGTGCTGGTAGGGTTGCGTTCTCCCCTTTCCTTCATCATGGGGGGAGGTATTAGCAGGGTAAGGCTTGCTTTCCCCCAGAGAGAGGGCCCGGGTTCTCCTCCTGGGAGGTCAGAGCGCAGCACTGGCAGCCCTCTGCAGTCCTCCCTTCCACTGATCGACTTGAGCTCGGGTGGCTGCACCGCACCCACTGCTCTCTGCCCGCCGCCTCTTGGCCCTGGACACACCTCCAGCAACCCTCCGTATGAGCCGCAGCCACTTTCCAGATGTCTCAAGGCAGGGGGGCTGGCACCACTAACCTGTCTTCTGGGTGCCGCCTCTCTATCAAATGGAGCCAGAGAATGCAGGCACACAGTAGACCTTGGCTCGGTCAGTTGTCCCAGGTCAACCCATAATTGTCCACTCCACCTCGGTAGGTTCTCCACTCCTTCAGGCGTTATGAACTGCACCAGGAAAAGAGCGTATTAGTAGACATATGTTGGGGGAGTTAGGCAATTAGGCGCCGGATTCACTTTAGCAAGCGCTATCTTGCTTGTTGGTGGGCCACAAACCCACAGGGACAACACTGGCTTATGGGTTCTAACTTCAGAGGCATTTGGTGGTGCATATCCTCCATCAGGTTTCTGGATCAACTAGAATATACTCCGGGTTTTTTGCATCTAGGGCCAGATGTACGACCTTAAATTACATGAGTAAACGGGTTTGCAACCCGTTTGCAAATACAAAATGGCCCAGGCCCATGCACAATTCCTAAATAGCGAGTCGCAATTTATTTGCAACTCGCTATTTAGGAACTGCGAGTCGCAATTAGGAAGGGGCGTTCCTTTCCTAATTGCATCTGCAAATCAATGTATGAATGTTTTGTGACCACAATTGCGGTCACAAAACACTCGCAAATTACCACCCTCTTCAAGAGGGTGGTAATGCAGTCGCAATTCAACTTTGTGACTGTCTCTAAAAATATTTTTTAAGGGTAGGCAGTGGTACCAGGGTACACTAGCTGCCATTAAAAAATGAAAGGAAAACGTTTCATTTTCTTTATTTAAATGCATCCCATTTTCCTTTAAAGAAAATGTGCTCCATTTAAAAAAAACTGCTTTATTTAAAAGCAGTCTCAGACATGGTGGTCTTCTGAGCCCAGCAGGCCACCATACCTTGCAGGGCCTGTCATTCTCAATGGGCTCGCAAATTGAGAGAGGCTCATTAAAATTAATGAGCCTCACAATCTGCGACCCCATGGGAAATGCAAACAATGTTAAACACACTGTTGTACATGACAAATTGCACCTCACAAATTGGGAAGGGACAGTGTATTTAAGAAGTAGGTCATGTACTTTTAAGTTTTGCATATCCTGATAGTGAAAAACTTTTACATTTGTTTCTCACTACTGCAAGGCCTACATGTTCCAAAGAATAACATTGGGTTACATTATTACATTTAATAGCCGATAACTTTCAATTGTGAGCAGGTAAGAATGTAGGGTTTGGCGTCTAAAGAATTGGTGTAAAAGAATTGTTATTTAAAATCCTCCTTAATGGCAAATTCCAATTTATGTCACAATTCTGAAAATGCCCCTTTTAGAAGGTTGGCATTTTCTTGTCCCAACCATTTGGTGCCTGTATCATGTATCCTGGGTCACATGGCTTGGTGCAGCTGGTAATTGGTCTTTGTGTATTGCTTACAGACATTGAGACAAAGGGGGATATGTGTTGGCAGGATGGGCCAACTTTGAATTTATAGGAGGCAGAGCTGTCTCCTACCACACTTGCACATCACAAGCACTCTGCCTGACAAAGGGTTTCACACTAGTCTTTTGTGCACCTAGACAAGCTGGGGTCAGAGAAGAGAGACAGAAAATGTCAAACACCTTGCATTGCCACATGCAGCTCATCGGAACCACTGCTGCGCAATGCATTCTCAACGAAGGATCTCACAACACTCCGCAACCAGGATTTGATTTTCTTAGTTCAGCGGCTTAACTTGGTCAGTGTATCCAAATCATGCTCCAATGCGGTCAGTCTGAGCTTGTAACTTTGTCCCAGTCTGGTGTGACCAGATGACCAGAGTTGGTGCTTGATGCTTTTAGGCACTATTTTTCATTAAATCTTTAAAATTGCGTGTTCCTCTGCTTCTAATTAGATTTTTGTCTCAAATATTTAATAACATTTTACTCTATTTTTCTAAATTGGTGTTGGATTTTTCCTTTGTGGTGTTTTTACTTTATTACAATTTGAATTGCTGCATGCATAAATACTTTACACATTGCCTGTTGTTGCAGCCTGACTGCTTTTGTGCCAAGCTACCAGAGAGTTAAGCACAGATTAATTTGGAGTTGCTTGTGACTTCACCCTGACAGGAATTGTGATTGGTACCAAATTAGGGTTTCACCCCCTGAATCAGTTACCCAATTTCCTGCAGTTGCATGTAGGTACTCGTCCATACATTACATTATAGGAAGAAGGGGAATGGTCTCTTTGCACACACCTCTCTGAGGAGAAAAATTCATCCATGACCTAGTTAGCTATATTTTTAGGTATAGCCTAGAGCAGCGCATGCGCTGTTCTAGTAAAATGACCTCTTGGAATCGCTCCGGCCTTGCCTTTTTACAAGCTTGTGCGTGTGAAAAGTCAAACGGCTTGCAGTTAAAAGCAGCAGCGCGCAGTTTACCATCTGTTTTGTGTCAGATTTCACATGCGCAAGCAGCTGCTTTCACTTCACGGTCGCTTTAACTTTTCTACAATTCGCATTCGGTTGTAAGCTGCAGTGAATCCAATGCTTGCCATCCATATCTAGTGTCAGTTGTAGCTCTTGCTTCCTAGTACTACAAGCAGATCTATGGGGATATATATATATATATATATATATATATATATATATATATATATATATATATATATATATATATATATATATATATATATATAATATTATGAGACTCATATACTTTTTTTGTTTTTCCCACCAACGCGTTTGGGAATTGTGGTGAGTATTTAAAAGCTTTTATTGATGAGATGGGCTGTTTGTACTCAAATTGATGTGAAAAAGGGACTCCCCTAACGTGAGCAATACCGTTTTGTCGAAACGCGGGGGTGGTTTAATGTTCTGGTGGAATAAAACTGCCACAACTAAGTTCATCGTGTGAAGCAATTTTGTTTTGTTGTTTTGGAAGAAATATTGGGATTACAGTCCTCTTCCCACTTCTGCAATAGCTGTTAGGCGTGCCCCTATCTAACTACCTATCAATCTACCTATCATTATATAGATGTATAAATGTGTGTACTTAAACCTCGACTTATCACTGACCCCGTAATATCACCTCCTTAACCCTTAAACCGCATTTTCTAAATGACATAAATATTGAAACAAAAAGCTCTTAAAAAGGACTCTCTGTGTTCTTAATGGGCATGTAAGAATTGTGTTGTAATCGCCATCATGTAAAACGCTGCGGTGTAAAAGTTACATACCCCGTGGGGCCAGTGTCAGTTTCCCCCGTGTGTTGCCATTTCTTGCTTTCCCCGTGTGCAGCCACTTCACATTTTCACATTGTGAGGCCAGGACTGGCTTTCCCTGTGTGGTACCTACTTGTAGAGGCTTTCCCTGTGCCCTGTCATGGATAGCTTTTGCTGTGTAGTTGCAGCCTTGTGTGTGGTGATGTTTATTGCCGTCCAGTGAAGTGCCAGTTCCCGCTTTGACATGTGGTGCCAGTGGTAGCTATATCTCCGCGTGGTGCACATGGCTGCTGTCCCCATGTACTGCCAGTGGTTCTGTCCCCGTGTGGTGCCAGTGGTTCTCTCCCTGTGTGGTTCCAGTTCCCGTCTTCTTGTGTTATGCAAGTGGTTCTGTCTCCGTGTGGTGCCAGTGGTTGCTGTCTCCCCGTGGTGCCAGTGGTACTTTCTCGTGTGATGCCAGTGGTAGCTGCTCGCATGCACTCTACTCAATGCAACATAAATACACTGCACATAATACCACTCAGTGCCACATAATTATATGCCACATAATTACACTGCACTCAATGCAACATGCACTCCACATAATACCAATCAGTGCCACATAATTACACTCTACTAGATGCAACATGAATACATTCCACATAATACCACTCCATGCCACATAAATACACGCTACATAATTACACGCTACTCAATGCAACATAAATACACTACACATAATACCACTCAGTGCCACATAATAACACACCACATAATTACACTCTACTCAATGCAGTATAAATACATTCCACATTATACCACTCAGTGCCACATAATCACACATCACAATTACACTCTATTCAATGCAACATAAATACACCCCACATACCACTCAGTACCACATAATTACAAGCCACATTATTACACTATACTCAATGCAACATAAATACACTCCACATAATACCACTCAGTGCCACATAATTGCACACCATATAATTACACTCTACTCAATGCAACATAAATACACTCCACATAATGCCACTCAGTACCACATTAATTACACGTCACATAATTACACTCTATTCAATGCAACATAAATGCACTCCATATAATAACACTGTGCCACATCATTACACGCCACATAATTACACTCTACTCAATGCAACATAAATACACTCCACATAATACCACTCAATACAACATAATTACACGTCACATAATTACACTCTATTCAATGCAACATACAGTTCACATAATACCACTGTGTCACATAATTACACACTGCATTATTACACTCTACTCAATGTAACATAAACACACTCCAAAAAATACCACTCAGTACGACATAGTTACACGCCACATAATTACACTCTACTCAATGCAATATAAACACACTCCGCAAAATACCACTCAGTACCACATAATTACACACCATGTAATTACACTCTACTCAATGCAAGATGGATACACTTCACATAATACCACTCAGTACCACATTAATTACACATCACATAATAATACTCTATTCAATGCAACATAAATACACTCCACATAATAACACTGTACCACATAAATACACGCTACATAATTACACTCTACTCAATGCAACATAAATACACTACACATAATACCACTCAGTACCACATAATCACACATCACAATTACACTCTATTCAATGCAACATAAGTACACCCCACATACCACTCAGTACCACATAATTACAAGCCACATTATTACACTATACTCAATGCAACATAAATACACTCCACATAATACCACTCAGTGCCACATAATTGCACACCATATAATTACACTCTACTCAATGCAACATAAATACACTCCACATAATGCCACTCAGTACCACATTAATTACACGTCACATAATTACACTCTATTCAATGCAACATAAATACACTCCATATAATAACACTGTGCCACATCATTACACGCCACATAATTACACTCTACTCAATGCAACATAAATACACTTCACATAATACCACTCAATACAACATAATTACACATCACATAATTACACTCTATTCAATGCAACATGCAGTTCACATAATACCACTGTGTCACATAATTACATGCTGCATTATTACACTCTACTCAATGTAACATAAACACACTCCAAAAAATACCACTCAGTACGACATAGTTACACGCCACATAATTACACTCTACTCAATGCAATATAAACACGCTCCACAAAATACCACTCAGTACCACATAATTACACACCATGTAATTACACTCTACTCAATGCAAGATAGATACACTCCACATAATACCACTCAGTACCACATTAATTACACATCACATAATAATACTCTATTCAATGCAACATAAATACACTCCACATAATACCACTGTACCACATCATTACATGCCACATAATTACACTCTACTAATGCAACATAAACACACTCCACAAAATACCACTCAGTGTGACATAGATACGTGCCACATGCACTATAAATACACTCCACATAGTACCACTCAGTACCACATAATTACACCATGTAATTACACTCTACTCAATGCAACATAAATACACTCCACATAATACCGCTCGGTACCACATTATTACACATCACATAATTACACTCTATTCAATGCAACATAAATACACTCCACACAAAGCTGTGCCACACAATTACAAGCCACATTATTCCACTCTACTCAATGCAACATAAATATACTCCACATAATACCACTCAGTGCCACATAATTACACACCACATAATTACAAACTACTCAATGCATCATAAATACACTCCACATGATGCCTCTCAGTACCACATAATTACACGTCACATAATTACACTCTATTCAATGCAACATAAATACACTCCACATAAAACTGTGCCATATAATTACACGCCACCCCAGTAACACCCTACTCAATGCAACATAAATACACTCCACTTACCACTCACTACCACATAATTACACGCAACATAATTACACTGTACTCAATGCAACATAAATACTCTCCACAAAATACCACTCAGTACGACATAGTTACATGCCACATAATCACACTCCACTCAATGCAACATATATACACTCCACACCCCACTCTCTACCACATAATTACATGCAACATAATTACACTCTACTCAATATAACATAAATACAATCCACATACCACTCATTACCACACAATTACACGCAACATAATTACACAGTACTCAATGCAACATAAATACACTCCACAAAATACCACTCAGTACGACATAGTTACACGTCACATAATTACACTCTATTCAATGCAACATAAATACACTCCACATAAAACTGTGCCATATAATTACACGCCACACCAGTAACACCCTACTCAATGCAACATAAATACCCTCCACTTACCACTCACTACCACATAATTACACGCAACATAATTACACTGTACTCAATGCAACATAAATACTCTCCACCAAATACCACTCAGTACGACATAGTTACATGCCACATAATCACACTCCACTCAATGCAATATGTATACACTCCACACCCCACTCTCTACCACATAATTAAATGCAACATAATTACACTCTACTCAATATAATATAACTACAATCCACATACCACTCATTACCACACAATTACACGCAACATAATTACACAGTACTCTATGCAACATAAATACACTCCACAAAATACCACTCAGTACGACATAGTTACACATCACATAATTACACTCTACTCAATGCAACATATATACACTCCACACCCCACTCAGTACCACATAATTATACACAACATAATTACACTCTACTCAATGCAACATAAATACACTCCCCATAAATGCACTCTATGCCACATACCACCAATCAATATAAATGCACTCAACACCACAGTTCCAGGCCACATAATTCAACTCCACACATTTCCAATATACACCACATAATTACACATATTGCAACTCCACTACGCCACAATCCACAACGTACCTCCAATCCTCACCATATAGTGGCACCACCTGAGCACCAAACATCACTCACCACCACCCTTTTGCATCAGCGTACCACCTAAGCATCACCTAAACATCAACTAAGCATCACGTGAGTCTACCCTCGGAATCTGGCATCTGTTGATTCTCCCCTAGTGTCCGTCCGCTGCTCGTGTTCTAATAAATTACTGTTTTACACCCTCCACTCCCCCATTATTTATGTCCCGCTCCCCCATAACAAAAACAATTATAACAAACAAGCATGACAACAGGCAGAATGAAGTTGCTAGCATTGCAAGTACAAAAAAACTAGAAGACATTTTGTATGTTCAAATCTTTTTTTAATCAGGTTGCTCAGTTGTATATAATGTCGTCTCGGTTTGTATAAAGGTAACAAAAATGCTTAACACTTTTTGTTATAACTTTTCAACATGATGCACAGCAGCCACAATGCTCTACAACAGTTCTGGCTAAACACATAAGGTCCCAAAGGCGAGAACTATTGGCTATGCCAATGCTTGTTTAATTGAAGAGATGCACTATCATGGGCATGCAGTGGGCTGTTTTTCACCTGTCAAGGAACAGCCACATGCAGACCTCTATCCATGTGTTTGCAGCCATTTACAGGTCCCAACTTGCCTCCTGTCTCTTTAATATTCACGAGGGAGAGATTTTAAGACCTTCCAGGAATATGCATTTTGCAATATCAGTGATTAATATATCAGTGGCATTGGAGTTTTCTAAGCAGGTCACACCACCCGGTGTACAATCAAGACATGTTGGTTTGCGACTTGGTGAGTTCAGCTAATGAGGAGGCCCTAGATACAGTGCATTTCCATAGTCAAATTCTGAGTAAATCAATGTATGTACAGTAGCTTTGTTACAAAAAGAATAGTGGTAAGATGCACACCTTCTTCTGTAATCAAGTTTTACTTGTAATTCTTTTTTAATGTACTCTCCAGTTTCAACTGTATAGGCGTGCTCACTTGCTTCACGCTCCGCCCACTTGCGCTGCAATTTAGTAAGAACACGAGGGCGCCATATTGCGGTCCCCATCAAGCTGCACAGCCAATCTCAAACGAGTCCAATGAATTAAATTCATGAAAAACTCTTCAATTATTCTTGTAATTGTATCCAATTTTATTCATCCTTTCTCTCCTTTTTGTATTCAATTAATTTTACTCATTTTCATTTAGGTTCGTTGCTGTTCATAAAGACAGGAGAATGTCTGTTTCCTCATGCTACGCTTTATTTAAAATCACCCAATGCATTTAAAAAAAATCCCTTTGTCAGGGTTGACTAAAATACAAAAAAATGTAACCTCAGTGACACCATAATGTTTGTAATATAATCATCATACTAAACACAGCCATGTATAAAATTATTCGAACATTACGAAGGTGCTACTTTCAATTCCCATTACTCTTTTATGTTCACAGTTGTAACTTTAAGCACTAATCCATGTAAAATATCTCAAGCATTATCTAAAATCAGGAATCCACAGTACTGACTAGTCCTTGACCCTCAATTAACCCCTGAGGCCTTTGTTAAATCTCAACTGTAATGGTGCTCTACAACAGCTTACAACGACATCTGCTGTTCAACCTTCAAATAAAAAGAGCAGTTTTGAATATCCTCTCATGTTTAACTTAATTCAGTTCCATCTCAGGATGTCCTGTGCACTGCTCCCCCCACATCTTGTCAAACAAAATGCTGCCTCCAGCTGATGTGAATTAACCCTTGCTTTTATCAACCCACCTACCCTCGACAAAACTGTCACGTGCCGAGAAATACACTGTAAACCATTTCGCACAGCACCCTCCTTGATCACCTGTGTGCATCTGGTGTCGAAGGAGCAGCCCTTAATTGGTCCAGGAACTATCTGGCAGATCGCTCATCTGAAGTCCAAATAGGGGACTTCTCCTCAGAAAGCCAAATCATTAATAAAGGGGTCCCCCAGGGCTCAATTCTAAGCCCCACGTTATTTAACTTATACGTGTCCCCCTTGGCCAAACTCATAAAGTCTTTTGGCTTTCAGACTGTGTCATACGCAGATGATGTTCAGCCGCTAATCATCATGGGTTCAGACGTCACCGAAACCAAGAAACGATTTAAACTCTGTATGATAGCTATAAATAACTGGATGACAAACAACCAACGTCTCCTAAATGCTAACAAAACAGAGATTGTGCTTTTTGGGGATGCAGACAAACTATGGAACAGCGATTGGTGGCCCTCCATATTAGGTCCGTGTCCCTCACCTACGACGGCTGCACGTAATATAGGCATAATTCTGGACTCCAAACTGTCTAAGTTAAATCAAATTAACAATCTGGTCCGCATCTGTTACGGACTCATGCGTAGTCTCAGAAAAATATTCAAATGGATCCCTCTTTCCTCCAGGATGCCTGTCGCGCAGGGACTGATTATTAGCCGTATGGACTACGGCAATTCTTTACTTGCCTCCATAAATGTAGGACTCCTGGCTAAGCTCCAAGTCGTGCAAAATATGGCGGCCAGGCTGGTCCTCAACCTGCCCGCGCGCTCCCCATCCGGACCTAGTCTGAAGACACTACACTGGCTCCCAATCAAAAAAAGAATCCACTTTAAATTGTGCTGCCTGGTGCATAAAGCACTCAATAATAAAGGACCCCTCTACCTAGCTAAAAAAACTCACTATATACCAACAGGCTAGATCTCTCAGGTCCAACAGCAAATTTCTTCTGACAGTGCCGAAGATCCGTACCACCAGAAATGGGGGTAGATCCTTCTCCCGGGTGGCACTAGAAACCTGGAACACCTTGCCTTTACCCCTCCGTCTGGAGACGGATCATAAGAAGTTTCGTAAACAACTCAAAACTTGGCTGTTTAGCTCAGTCAAGTAAATCAAAGCCGTTTCCTGTCCTGTCCTGACGTGAACACTGGCTAAGCGCTATGAGACCTTCTGGTGATATATGCGCTCTATAAATACCAAATACATACATACATACATACAAACCAAGTACTGGATTACAAAAATGTGGCGCCAACTCACTCGGATCGTTCTAATCAGTCAAACTCTATTACCCAGAATACCCCTATACATGCATCACCCTCCCATGCAGTTGCGTAGTACTAATGCTTTGAACAAGGGAATATACAAAACCATATAAAGGTTTTGCATTGGGTGATTTTAAATAAAGGGTGGCATGAGGAAACAGACATTCTCCTGTGTCTTTATGAACAACAACAAACCTAATTGAAAAGGAGTCAAATGAATTGAATTAAAAAAAGGGGAGAAAGGATGAATAAAATTGGATAAAATTGCAGAATAATTGAAGAGTTTTTCATGAATTTAATTTAATGGACTTGTTTGAGATATCCTGTACAGTAGCTTTGCAACAGTCAAGTTGGTGAAAGAGAAAGCTCTTGAGGAAAATTCTCAAAGGCATAAAGCAGAATACCGAAAGTTTGGTGATATGAGTGCAAAGGAATATGGCTGAGATACCCGCCACCCCCTCTCAACACAATCCCCAAGGATGGGAAGACGGAAACGGTTCTGAACTTTTGGAAGGCGGGAGGGAGTTACCCTCCCGGCCGTATTTATTAAAATATGAAACAAAATTAAAACATTAAATTAACAGTTTCATATCATGTACAATTTCATTTACACATTACGATGTTCTTTGGCTGACCTTAACACATCTCTAATACAAAGGTTCTCCTAGCCGATACTAAACATCCTGCAAATGCATTTCTCAAAATTGAAATTGTACATCCTAACATTACGGGCCAACGGCAAGGTCGTAACCGGTGTCAGATCCCCCATACCAGAACTCCCCCCTCACTTGTGAGGGGCGGACGCACAGAGGGCTGTACCTCTGTGCCTGCTTCCAATTTCCCTTGTCTTAGCGGGGGCCCCTGTTAACTCGACGCCATCTTAGTGGTCGTCCGAGGACTCGTGTGAGGTGTCTAGAAGGTAGCGTAGACCCCCCTCCCACCCCACACAACTTACCACATCTGCCGTCGCAGATGTCCTGGCCCCGGGAAATTCCCAGGAGGGGCCCGTAGCCCCTCCTCCCCAGGGAGGGGCCCATGGCCGCCTTCCCTTTCGGCGTCCCCATCCTTAGAGGGGACCGCCTCCCCATTTGAGGGGCCAATGGCCGCCTCCCCCCGGGCGCTCCCATCCGTAATGGGTGACGCCCCCACCTCTAGGGATCTTCCAATTACTGCTCACCGATCATGACCTTACCGCCCGACCAAAAATAAATACGACAATCTAAGCTAAAGAGGAGAAAAGACGATTATACTCATGCAAATCGAAATATAATCTCTACTGTTTAATAACACATGCTGAAACAGAAAATTATCAACTTTATTGCATACCCAATTACCAACTTTTATTCAGACAACCTGTAAGAGAAACAATATCACGTCACTCGACTTTATTCAAACTATTCGCTGTCATCAGGGGCTGGTGGGCGGGTCAAAATTGGCTCTTCGTTCCGTCTCGAGCTCACGTGCAACGGGGAGGTGCAGCTTCAGAGCACAGGAACAAGAGGATGCTTCGTTGGCTTGTCGCTCCTTTTATCCTTCTTCGGGCGGGCGTGGACCCACCTCCAATCCGCCTCCGGGGCGTGGCTAGCGTCGTCGGTGTCTAGGACAACCCTCTCTTGGGCGGGAAAAGGCTCGCCCCAGCTACGCCGCTTCGGGCATACCAGCCGGGACTCGCCTCCCGCCCAAAAATGGCTTCCCGGGGGGATCGGGGTACTCCACCATACGTTCGGGGGGACCGAGTGGTCGCCCCTTTCCATATGGCTGAGATACCCGCCACCCCCTCTCAACACAATCCCCAAGGATGGGAAGACGGAAACATTTCTGAACTTTTGGAAGGCGGGAGGGAGTTACCCTCCCGGCCGTATTTATCAAAATATGAAACAAAATTAAAACATTAAATTAGCAGTTTCATATCATGTACAATTTCATTTACACATTACGATGTTCTTTGGCTGACCTTAACACATCTCTAATACAAAGGTTCTCCTAGCCGATACTAAACATCCTGCAAATGCATTTCTCAAAATTGAAATTGTACATCCTAACATTACGGGCCAACGGCAAGGTCGTAACCGGTGTCAGATCCCCCATACCAGAACTCCCCCCTCACTTGTGAGGGGCGGACGCACAGAGGGCTGTACCTCTGTGCCTGCTTCCAATTTCCCTTGTCTTAGCGGGGGCCCTCTGTTAACTCGACGCCATCTTAGTGGTCGTCCGAGGACTCGTGTGAGGTGTCTAGAAGGTAGCGTAGACCCCCCTCCCACCCCACACAACTTACCACATCTGCCGTTGCAGATGTCCTGGCCCCGGGAAATTCCCAGGAGGGGCCCGTAGCCCCTCCTCCCCAGGGAGGGGCCCAAGGCCGCCTTCCCTTTCGGCGTCCCCATCCTTAGAGGGGACCGCCTCCCCATTTGAGGGGCCAATGGCCGCCTCCCCCCGGGCGCTCCCATCCGTAATGGGTGACGCCCCCACCTCTAGGGATCTTCCAATTACTGCTCACCGATCATGACCTTACCGCCACAGGCCGGATAGTTGACCGGCTATCCGGACCCCCCACAAAACTCCTACCTAAAGGTCATGGCATGCACAAACTCTTTAACCAAGCTATGAAGTCTCCTATGAGTAAAACATTCCCCTCCCGGGACAAGTGGACCCCATCTTCCAGATACATATGGTCCCCCCTGATACATCCATGAGGAATAGAATGCAATGTACCTGTACGGAACAACCTACCAAGTTTGTTATTCACTTTCTTCACCGAATGATTTATAGCAGACACTGAATGAGCCCCCCGCCACACCTTCCGTGGAATCATATGTGACCATGCAATCGTGCACCCCGGAACCCTTCTCGCCAACCAACTTACTGTGGATAGTATCAACTCGAGAAGTACTCGTCGACCAACGGTCACCAAATCATTGCCCCCAAGATGCACTATGATTACAGATGGCGGTGACCTTGTCCGCCCTAACAAACCCTCCATAAAAGTTTGAAACTGGTCAATACAGAGCCCGCCCCTTCCGTAGAAGGTCACCCTGTACCCGTATTCCCCAGCCATGTGACTCATATCACCTGCTTTGAATACGTCTGTTGCACGCCTCACGTATGAGTGGCCCACGACCCACACCACTCTTTCCTCAGCCGGTGATCTGTGACCGCTGGTTCCCAGGTGTCGGGTCGACTGCACAGTCCGCCCCGCCTCGTAAGCTCGCGAAACTGTAAACCAAACAAAACAAGAAGCGTGAGTGCATGACATTAGCTTCACAACATGTGCAACCGCACATACCTTTTATAACAATTCGAGGACCAACGCCCCAACTGTTTCACTTTTTAAACACTCAGACCCCTGGCTGTAGCCTCTGTAGCAGCCCCTATCCGGAAGGAATGAGTCCCGAACTCGCACGGGTTCAAGCCCGCAGCTGCGATTGCCATTGTTAGCACCCGCTGGAACTGAAACCTCGTCAGTGGGGTGGCGTCGGCGTGCCTCAGCAAACTTCCCCCCCATGATGCCGCCCTCTGCGCCAAATACTCCTCAACGCATGCTACCGGGCACATGGGAGATCCCGGAATCCGCTGCACTACTACGCTGTCCCCGATTGCTCTCTGATCGGTCTTGGACCTGGCAAATGAGACTACCATTGTCTCGCCCTTAATTTGAACGTGCTCTCGGCACAGACCTCCCCCCGTATCCTGCTTGTTCCTTGCTACCAGTTCGCTTACCCGCATGGCCCCATGGAATGCTAATGCAAAAGCGGCCCGGAATAGCACAGTCTCTGATTGAGATGAACATGTCGCAGGGAGTACGGACAGTAACCGGGCTAATATCTCCAGACCTATCGGGTGCCTCTCATCAACTCTGCTACCCTCAAGGCGTTGCCACCCACGCAGCGCCTTCTGTACCAGAAAAGACGCAGTGGGGTCCTGGATGCCATGAGCCCGTGCCATAAAAGAAATGGCGGCCCGGTGTCTATTGGCCGTAGCCACTGATTTGCCTGCCTGGTGTAATGATAACAAAAATTTCAGGACATACTCTTCTTGGCCCCAAAGCTCCCCCCTAGCTGAACCCAAAAAGGACCAATAGGAACGGAACGCCCCTTCATATGCCTTCCTTGTCCTGGGTGCTAGACTCTCTCCCACGAGGTCTTGTAGTCCGGGGCACCGAGAGACCAGAGAGCTTCGGGAAATGGTGCCGCCACCGGGTCCGCTGAGGGCAGAAAACCCCAGAAGGCCTGCAGACGGGAACGAGAAAGCGCATCAGCTGCCTGGTTTAACACCCCTGGCACATGTCTCGCCCTAAAGTGGACGTTCAGTCTCATACACAGCAGGACAATTTCTTTCAGTAATCTCAAGATCCATTTGCAGCGGGCTGCCTGACTATTGATACACTCAACCACGGTCATATTATCAGACCAGAATACCACAGAGCGATCACGAAATCCCTCAGGCCATGTCTTTAAGGCCACCAGAATAGGGAACAGTTCGAGAAACCCAATGTTACCCGTGAGTCCATTCTCGTGCCACCATGCCGGCCAGGTTTGTGCTGACCAATGATTACCAAAGATGGCGCCAAAACCCACACTCCCTGCCGAGTCAGTCCACAACCCCAGCTCCTCGGAAGAAACCGCTGGTTTGTTCCACACGACCCGACCCTTGAAATCCGCCAGGAATGCCAACCATATGCGCATGTCCTGGCGAACCTCTGCCGAGAGCCTTGTGCAGTGGTGCCCTTCCTTAAGGCCGACCATGGCTTGAGCAATAGAGCGGGAAAAGGGGCGAGCCATCGGTATTACTCTAAGGGCAAAATTCAGCTGACCCACAGCCTGCTGCAACTGATGCAGATTTACCTTCACCTCGCTAATGCATGTTTCAAGCGATGCCTTAAATTTCGTTACCTTTTCCTTAGGCAAACGGAAGCACCCCTCTTCGGAATCGAGCTCTATTCCAAGAAACTCGAGCGAAGTAGCCGGGCCCACCGTTTTTTCTGGGGCCAATGGCACGCCAAAACGATTCATGAGATCACAAAAATCATTCAAAGCCTGTGCACATTCTCTGTCTCCGGCTGCCCCCAGGAATAAAAAATCGTCACGATAATGCATCACATGTGTAAACCCCGTTGTTCTTGTGTACGCCCATTGCAAAAAACTACTAAATTTCTCAAAATACGCACAAGAGATGGAGCAACCCATTGGCATACATTTATCCATGTAATAGCGACCCTGAAACATGAAACCAAGGAGACGCTGATCATCTGGGTGTACCAGGAGCAACCGGAACACCGATTCAATGTCCGATTTGGCCATCAGCGCTCCGGGCCCCAGGCGATTCAACATGGCGATGGCCTCGTCAAAGGATGAGTACTGCACCGAACAAACTTCCGGGTCTATCGCATCGTTCACCGAAAGACCCCTTGGAGCTGACAAATTATGAATCAACCTGAATTCCCCTGGGTCCTTTTTGGGGACCACTCCCAGAGGCGAACAAACAAAGTTGGCAACCGGAGACATGTCATATGGTCCGGCAACCCGACCTCGGGTCACCTCTTTCCCAATCTTTGCTTGTACCACCGCCGTATTCTGCAGAACCGACAGTTGGTTCCTACATTGTGCTTTACCCTGAAAACCCCCCGCCGGGATGCGGAAACCATACGAAAAACCATCTCGCAACACCCCAGCGGAGATATGATCCGGATATTCATTGAGCCAAGGAATCATTGCCATGATGTCAACCGGGGTAGGGAGAGGCGCCCCTCGGACTATTTCAGACCTGTTTGGCGCCCCCTCTATTTCCCGTATCACCAGTCTTGGCTCTGCACATGGTCTCCGGGTGCGAGGACTGCCCACACCCTGCACATTCATGCCTAAACTTGCAAGACCCTTGCGGCCTAGTACATTTGCCTCTGTTAAAGCTCCAGCATGCCCCTTTTTTACCTGAGTTGCCATTATTCCTAGTGTGCTGATCATTGCTTGACCCCGCCCGAAAGGGCGCTCCGGACGAATGGCGGGAAAACTCGACCACGTTTCCCCCCAAAGATGGCGACTTCGCCGTGCCTGATTTCTCTATTTTCTGCCAGGAAATGGAGTCGAAACAATCCCACGTCAGGGATGTGTCGTACTCCTTGGACTTACGAAATATGTTATCGTAACAAAACCATTGATTACCACTATATGTCTCATAAAATTCCATGATACGTGTCTGATACACGGCTAATTCCACCAATAATTCGGGCCTTCGTTCCCCCATAATTGCAGTTAACATTCCAAACGCTCTGCCCCAATTGCCTATTGTTTCATCAACTCTGAAACCGGCCATCTTGGCGCGCCATACACTAGGATGCAGAAACTCTTTTTGGTTCTTTACATGCTCAATCTCATAGTGATCGGTCAGCAAGGGAAACATGTTCACATATTTATCAGCCCATATCCTTTCTTTTACCTCAATTGGGATATGCTGAACAACTTTCTCCCTCCTTGAAGGTACCGATCCCTCCCCTGCCATTGGTAATGGCTGCTTACCTGAACCGGTAACTGTGACCGTAGTCCCTGCCGAACCAACGCCCGATACTGGTTGTTCCACGGGAGCCTGCGGGGAAACAACAGGACACGGTGCCTTCGCAGCGTCTTTCGATTGCCGTAACTGCTTCATTATCGCTCTGGCTTCATCAGCCGTGGCCCCCTCGTTCTCTTTGCCCAACCATGCCGCCAACTGGGCAGCCAGCTCAGGAGGCATATCCTCCCCGTTCACAGGAGTGATTACCACAGGGATTGAACCGGGGCCTCTCCCCCCGACACTCCCCTCTTAGCCCTTCTACCTTTCCCGTTAGGAACTACTCCCGGCAATGCTGGTCCGATGACTCTCTTAGGTCCCCCCGCACCATTCATTGCCGCCATTTGCTTCTTCATATCAGCCATGTCTTTCATCAGCATACGAAGCATCTGATCGGTCCGACCCTCTTTCCGACCTTCTTGCTAGGCATCGTCACCGTATGCTCCACGAGGTCCTAGGCCAGGAAACTCCGAACTCACTGAAAGAGTAAACACAAAATTAATTACTCAAAATTGGCTCTTCGTTCCGTCTCGAGCTCACGTGCAACGGGGAGGTGCAGCTTCAGAGCACAGGAACAAGAGGATGCTTCGTTGGCTTGTCGCTCCTTTTATCCTTCTTCGGGCGGGCGTGGACCCACCTCCAATCCGCCTCCGGGGCGTGGCTAGCGTCGTCGGTGTCTAGGACAACCCTCTCTTGGGCGGGAAAAGGCTCGCCCCAGCTACGCCGCTTCGGGCACACCAGCCGGGACTCGCCTCCCGCCCAAAAATGGCTTCCCGGGGGGATCGGGGTACTCCACCATACGTTCGGGGGGACCGAGTGGTCGCCCCTTTCCAATTGTATTGTCAAACATAATACAGAGGTTTTGAGTTTGAGGAACCGGTGGTGAAAACAGTCACCAAGCTTCACTCCAGATACTGTTAGGTCCTCCGACGAATAGTTTCTCAGTCTTGTCCATGTTAATTTAAGGTTGTTATCATGCATCCAGAGTGCAACTCATTGTAGGCAGTCCAGTGAAAACTAGGTGGGAAGCTAGAATGCCTGCGTAGGCAAAAAGAGTTTTACAAATTAAGTGTGTCTGCTGGAGATTTTGAAAATGATGTGGTGAGGGACAGGACACAAGAATTGGATAAAGAGTGAACAATCCACTTTTCTCAGTAGGTAATTAACTGGAGGCCTCAAAAGAAAGCCCCGGGATTCGAGTTTCTATTTAAATTACTTCTCATGACCTTTCTGACTTCTGATGATTAAAGCCAGAACTGCGGTGCTACACTGTCTTTCTTTAATTAGTTCCTTCCCTGCTGCCTTTATTTTTTTATTTGCTCCAATTTCCTTCTTTGCTACCCTCCTTTCCTTTCTTATCGGCCGCTAACGCCGTGCGTTCTCTTTTTCCCTGGTCTGTGCATTACCCTCTTTTTCTGAAGCTTCTGGAGTTCATCAGTCCTCCCTGGCTGCGGCCGAGTGATGTCATGTGGGCGAACTGTTCTTGGCCACAGTGTGTCATCATCAATTTATTTGGACCGTCTCCTATGCAGGCTTCCTACGTCTGTGGAAAGTGAATGGGGGGTCCCTGTCCATCCAGGGGTGACGATGGGAGGGACGGGTGAAAGAAACTTTGGCCCTGGAACAAGTCTAAGAAAATGTCCACGTTTTATATTCTTTAACGCAACTCTGTGAAATGAAAAAGACAAGGCGAGAGCGAAGCAGGAAAAGCTGTTTGAGGTTTACTGCTCCACTGCGAACACGCTGTTTTTATTGAAATCCCACACACAGACTTGCCTGCTGTTTCTTAAGGGAACATCCCTGGCAGAGAGGGCATCCACCACGTGCTGTCGTTGGACATGGGAGGTGCCTTGGAATAGGACTAGGGATCCTCACAGCTTGTACAACGCATATTAATTTGCCAGGCAGGCATTTGCTGATCCAAAATCATTACCAAATTCAAACATGTACGGTGACCTCTGAAAAACGAGGTGCACCAATGTTAGCGAGGTACTGGAAAGGGTCAGACTGGCCTGTAGGGCAATCAGGCAGTGCCCAAAGGGCTGATCTGCTTGGGAAGTTTATTGGCAGTTTGTGGGCCTGTGTTATGGTCTGGTAGGCTGTTTTTTCTGTTGATTTCCCTGATATACCACAAACGTTGCCTGCAGCAAGCAGAAATGCATGCAGTCTCCCATATCTTACAAAACACCAGAACAGCATGTCTTTTCAAGTTCAAAATTGCCCCGATTTGCAAATGCGGGCCTCTTTTTAGCTGCCTGATTCACTAATGGTGTCAACTTTTATTGGAGTGCCCGGGGCAAATTTTTGGTCCAAGTCCAACTCTAGATGTAAAGCAAAAACAGTGCGAGGTTTGAGATGCAAGTGGGTGCACGCAGAGGGTTAATCTTTGGTGAAAACCAATGATACTGCATTAGGAATTATTGATACCGTAGGGTACAGTACTTACTATTTACAGTTTTGCAGTGTTAAGGGCCTCATTACAGGTGCCCCAGAATTCCCATTGGAATTACAAGGCACAATTAACGACTTCTTTTGTAATTTAGAGGTCTCCATAAATAACACAGACTTCTTATTTTAGCTGCCAAAATCTCTAGGGGAACTGAAGTGGAGAATGAGGAATTACCTGGGAAATCTGACACAAATGGGGATATTCGCAAAGGTAAATTAAGCTTTTGAGTCATTTACATGTGTAATTTAGGCTTACATTTGTGAGTAAATGTACTACTTTTGGCTATCCACACAATCTGTGTAAAGTTACTCAAATAGACTTAAACGTCACAAGCCACTGACAAAGGGGATTGAGAAAAATTTAAGAGAGTAAATTACTACTGGTAGAAACATTAGTAAATTCAGCAGCACACGTAGCCAACAATTGTTACTGAAACACCCTCCCTTAGGAAATAATGAAGGGGATATTTTAATAACACTTAAAACTGTTTTACATTAATGAAACAATACATTTTATTAAAATACAACTATATTACATTTAGTTGATTCTATACATAACTTTTATTAATTAGAAATGCATATTAAAACTTTTTTTTTACTTTAGGGGCAACTTATTATTTAATTTAAACTTCAGAAAAAAATTCATTCAATATATCTATATTCATTCCAGATTTATTTAAACATTAAATTAATAGTGCTATAGTATTTATTGTTTAGTTCTACATTTAAAACACATATATAAAAATATAAAATGTTTAAAATATATGAAATATATAAAAATTAAATTTACATTTTGACTTTACATCTAGATAGGTTAACACTTTTTTTCAAGATTAATACACATTTATCTCCGCCCTCCCCCCCTCCCCCCCAACTGCAGAGTCTCTTTATAGTCTGAGCTTGAGCAATATACTGCTGTTCTGGGTCCTTTCTGGCTGTAGTAACTTTATAAGTGCAGTCTTTGAATAGTAATGGATTTTGGGGCCTGATTGACAGTCTGGCGGTCTTACGACCACCAGACTCATGCAGGTGGTCCACTATAAACTGTTAAAGTTGTATCGGCGGTGGACCACCGGCTGTGCCAGGGAACGGCCATTCCATGGAAGTGGCGCAGCTGCGCCTCAACGCAATGTGCTACACGGGTACTTGAGCAGTCCCGCTCAGCTTATCAGGAGTTCGTTCACCACAAGCATTTCATGGTGGGGCTGGCGGTGGAGGAACAAAGGGGGCTCTATTGGGCCCCCATGACCCCCCGCCATGGGGATACATTCATGGGGGGGCACGACATGTGCCCCCCTGTCTGTATTCTCACTAAGTTCCAGCATGGCATGGACGTCCAGGTCCTGACGTCCTGACTCGTTCAGAAGCGGTCGCTCCCCCATGCTCCCTGGCCACTTGAGTATCATAGCGCTACATTGCTCACTGCTGCAATTGAATTGCTCGCATTGCATTTAGAAATTGTTGTGCTTGTTTATTATCGTAGCGCTGCCTCGCCCATCATTGTACTGCTCGCATTGCATTTGGATATTGTTGTGCTTGTTTATTATCGTAGCGCTGCTTTGCCCATCATTATACTGCTCGCATTGCATTTGGAAATTGTTGTGTTGTTATTGTTATTGTTATTGTTAGGCGTATTTGTAAAGCGCTACATTCATCCTGCAAGGATATCACGGCGCTGGAAAGAATAACAGTAAAACCCAGGCAGTAGACAGGAAGCATATTGTTTAATCTGATGTGGGGAATAGTGCGGTTTTTAGTTTTTTCTTGAAGGTGGGGTAGGAATCCGTGAGTCTAAGGTTGATGGGTAATTCATTCCAACACTTCGCAGCAATGTGAGAAAAAGCACTTCCGCCCATTCTGGATAGCTTAATCCGAGTGGTGGCTGCTTTGGCTGAGGCTTGTGAACGTAAGTTCCGCGCTGGGGCATAGAACTTAATTCTATTTCGTAAAATGTAGGGGCCAGTATTGTGAATTGTTTTATAGGCAATACATAGCATTTTGAACGTGGCTCTTTGTCTCATGGGCAGCCAGTGTAAGGCTCTCAGACAACTTGTGGCTGAATCGTACTTCCTTTACTTGTTGCAGACAGCTTTTGCTGCGGCATTCTGGACCAGCTGTAGTCTTCTAAATAAGTAGTCCGACATACCTACAAATAGTGAGTTGCCATAATCCAGCCTGCTCACTAGTAACGACTGGACTAGGATCTGTCTACATTCAAGTGGGATCCAGGGGAAGACCCTTTTCAACCTTTTTAGTATGGCAAATCCTTTGCCACATATTAGGGAGACATGGCTTTTCATTGATAGAGTGGTGTCCATCTGAATTCCTAAATTTCTAGCAGATGATGTAGGGATTGGTGGAGAACCTAAGGTAGTTGGCCACCAGGTGTTATCCCAAAGCTGTTTGGCCCCACCAAAGAGTAGAATTTCTGATTTGTCAGCGTTCAGTTTTAAATAATGGCCCTGCATCCAGTTGGATAGCTCTGACAGGCAGTTGTGTAGTCTACTTTTGGCATCGTTATCTCCATTTAGGGTAACCATCAGCTGAGTATCGTCAGCGTAGGAGCAGATATTAATGCCCCATTTCTTGCCAATCAACGCCAAAGAGGAGACATATACATTGAACAATGTTGGGCTCAATGTGGCTCCTTGGGGGACTCCATATTTAATCTTACGGGGGGTAGAGGTAAAGTTGCCTAAACAAATAGACTGGGATCTGTTTGATAGAAAGGGCTCCAGCCAGTTTAGGGCTTTACCTTGAATTCCTTTTGCTGCAAGTATGTGAATTAACAGTTTATGGGACACGGTATCGAATGCCGCTGATAAATCGAGAAGTATCAGGGCAACCGTTTTGCCTTTATCGACCTGCATACGAATGTCGTCCATTACGGCCAGTAGCGTTGTTTCTGTGCTGTTATTAGATCTGAAACCTGTTTGGGAGGCGTCGAGGAGTTTGTTGGTTTCTAAATAACTTGACAGTTGTTTTGTTACCAGTCTTTCTAAAACCTTCGATAGAAAGGGGAGCTGTGAGATGGGGCGGTAGTTGGTTGGGTCATTTATATCCGCGCCCGCCTTTTTTAGTAATGGAATTACTGCTGATTTTTTCCAAACTTCAGGAAAACAGCTTGCTCCAGAGATTTTTTAAGAACTTTTGTAACTGCGGGGCCAATTATGGGAGTCAGTTGAGAAAAAATAAAGTGTGGGCACACATCCCATGGTGAGCCAGATTTAATTTCTGACATGGCTTTAGTGACCTCGTCTTCTGAAAAAGGGCCAAAGGTAGAGCAGCTGGTTTGCAAAGTCGGGTCGGTCCGATACTCCACAGAGGCCAGGGCGTTGTTTGTGAAAGAGGCATATATTTTGTCAATTTTATTACAAAAAAAGTCACTAATTTTTGTGCAGTTCTCTTGTGGTGGTGTCAAGTTGGATGTAAGGCTAGGAGGATTACAAAGTTCTTTTACAATTTTAAAAAGCTCCTTGGACGAATTTTTATTCTCTAGAATTTTTTGAGAAAGGTAGTCTTTCTTTGCTTTGCGTATGGCAGTATGGTAAATTTTCAACTGACGTTTATAAGATGTTCTATCTTCGGTGTTTCTACTGATTCTCCATTTGTGCTCCAGAGAGGTGCATTTTCTTTTTTCAATTTTTAGGTCTGGGCCATACCATTTCTCAGAGGTTTTTGATTTTAATCGACTGATTACGCGAGTCCGTGAACAGTGGTCAAGTGCTATCTCTATGTTTTCTCGTAGGAGGCAAATTTCTTCTTCGCATGTCATTTCAGGACTAGAGAAAAAGGAATAAACTTCCTTGAACTTTTCCAAGGAGAATTTGCTCCAACATTTAGTGGAGTTAACCGACTGGGCTGGCGATCTGTTAGTTTTTAAAGGTAGGTTTAAGGTAAAATCTATCCTATGGTGGTCCGTCCATGTCAAAGGAGTTATATTCGTGATGTTGGTCTTCAATATATTTGTAAATATGAGATCTAGCATGTGCCCCGCACTGTGTGTGGGGTAAGCTATTACCTGTGATAGTTGTAGGATTTCCATATCTGAGGCAAGTTGTTTAGTTAGGAAATTATCAGCTAAATCAAAATGAACATTGAAGTCTCCAATGACTATAATATTTTTATGGTTAAGGCAGAATGGAAGGATTTGTTCGAGGAGTTGAGTGCTAAAGTCAGCTGTACAGTTTGGGGGATTGTAGATGATTGCACATCCGAAGATAACCTGAGTGTTGATGGAGATGGAGATGGTTAACACGTCGTGTTTGCCAAGTTGAGTGACTCTGTCTTGGCAACATGAGAAACTGTCTTTAAATATCATAGCCACTCCACCTCCCCTCTTAATTTGTCGATTTAGATTAATGATTTTGTACCCAATAGGTAGGGCTGCGGTAATATCCGGGGTATTGTGCTCGCCGAGCCAAGTCTCCGAAATGAAGGCAAAATCGGGTCTGCTATCCTGTAACATGTCCCATATTTCAGTGGAGTGTTTGGGGAGGGACCTAGCATTGACATAAACGCATGTGTAGTCTTGTGTAGGTGCGGCTTCCGATAAGGGTGGCTCCAAGTGGTTACACTTCCATCGACAATGACGGCAGCTAAAGGGGCCCATGGTGTAGGAGGGTCCAACTTTGGCACAAAGGGAAGTTGTTAGAGGAGTATTTAGCATAAGCAGCTCACCACGCGAGTATACCAGCGGAGGTTTGCCTGGTCTATCTATAATTTGGGAGACAGGGGTTGTGGCCCCTGGTCCCGGCCGGTCGCGGACGGGCGCGGACGGGCGCAGACGGGCTCGCCTTTGGCGAGCCTTCGGCGCTCATTCGTCGCGCCCGCTGCGCTCGTCCGCTGCGCTTCCTATAAGGACACATCTTTTATATGAGGAGTAGATGGAGGGGTGTGTCTCTCGGCAGGGGGCGTGGCCTTCAATCGGCCAATGGCGTTCGCGTTAGTGCTCCAGTCACCCGCCCGCGTCAGCTGTCAGAGCGCTGAGCGCCGAGCAAAGGCAATGCTCGTGATTTTAAAAGTATTCAGAGTCAAAATATATGTGCAATTTTAAAATAATACAGAGGGGCCTACTCCCGGCTGAGCCTCAGGAGATGCTGCAATTCTAAGCGCCACGCTCGTGAGCAGCGCGCGCTTTAGTAATGCAGAGGGGCGTGTCTCTCGGCAGGGGGTGTGGCCTTCAATCGGCCAATGGCGTTCGCGTTAGTGCTCCAGTCACCCACCCGCGTCAGCTGTCAGAGCGCTGAGCGCCGAGCAAAGGCAATGCTCGTGATTTTAAAAGTATTCAGAGTCAAAATATATGTGCAATTTTAAAATAATACAGAGGGGCCTACTCACGGCTGAGCCTCAGGAGATGCTGCAATTCTAAGCGCCACGCTCGTGATCAGCGCGCGCTTTAGTAATGCAGAGGGGCGTGTCTCTCGGCAAGGGGCGTGGCCTTCAATCGGCCAATGGCGTTCGCGTTAGTGCTCCAGTCACCCGCACGCGTCAGCTGTCAGAGCGCTGAGCGCCGAGCAAAGGCAATGCTCGTGATTTTAAAAGTATTCAGAGTCAAAATATATGTGCAATTTTAAAATAATACAGAGGGGCCTACTCCCGGCTGAGCCTCAGGAGATGCTGCAATTCTAAGCGCCACGCTCGTGATCAGCGCGCGCTTTAGTAATGCAGAGGGGCGTGTCTCTCGGCAGGGGGCGTGGCCTTCAATCGGCCAATGGCGTTCGCGTTAGTGCTTCAGTCACCCGCCCGCGTCAGCTGTCAGAGCGCTGAGCGCCGAGCAAAGGCAATGCTCGTGATTTTAAAAGTATTCAGAGTCAAAATATATGTGCTTGTTTATTATCGTAGCGCTGCCTTGCCCATCATTGTACTGCTCGCATTGCATTTAATAGTTTCTCTGTGCCTGACTATCATCGTAGTGCTCTATTGCCCATTACTATCACTGATTTACTCGCACTGATCGGTAAATTAACTAGTGACTGATTGTGCCGGTGCCACTACTGCCCATAGCCATACTCCTCACTGTGCCCCAATCTCGTCCTGTTTCGCTTTTGTTTTTTGCTGCCATTTTGTTGTTGTTGTGCCTCCTGGCCCCTCTCTCCACCTCGCTCCCGCCTCCCAGCTGCTCCTCCCTCGCACCGCCCCCCTCCACTATCCACTTATGTCAGAGCAACATACGCGCAGCGTCCACGTGCAGCGGACGCACCCTATGCGCGCCGAAGGTGCGCCAAAGGTCAGCCCGTCTACGCCCGTCCGCACCTGGACCGCGCCCAGCGCCAGACCCCCTGGTCCCCGCAAAATCCATTCCACCCGCTTAACATACGACGCCGCAACCCTCTCTGCACTTAATCCCGGCCGACTCCCAAACTGCTACCGAGCCGCCCCAGGACACACCCATGGACCCTTCACCTGCCACTCCTGCAAGTTCGACTGCATCAGGACCCACACCAAATCCACAAACTCCAAACAGAGCTCCGGCACTAACCACCTGAAGTGCATCATGCTCAACACCAGCTCGGTCCACAGACACGCCATTGAACTTTGGAACCTACTCGACACCACATCACCGGACGTCGCCTTTCTTACAGAAACCTGGATGAACGCCTCATCAGCACCCGACGTCGCCATAGCCATCCCGGGCGGCTACAAGATCATCCGAAAGGACCGCATCAACCAAACAGGAGGTGGCATCGCCATCGTCCATAAGAACACCATCCGCATCACGACCAGTTCCGACGATAACCTCACAGCCGCCGAACACCTTCACTTCCAGATCCACACCGACCCCAAGACCACACTCAGAGGCACCCTCATCTACAGGCCACCAGGACCCCGCACACAATTCAGCGAAGACATCACTGACTTCATCAGCCCACATGCCCTCCCCTCCGAGGACTACATTCTACTGGGAGACCTCAACTTCCACCTGGAAAAGAACAACGACAGCAACACCACCACCCTTCTGGACAACCTCGCCAATCTCGGACTCAAACAACTTGTTGACACCCCCACCCACTATGCCGGGCACATGCTCGACCCAATCTTCACCTCCAGCAAGCACATCTCCTTCAATCACACCACAGCTCTCCATTGGACGGACCACAGCTGCGTTCACTTCAACTACAAAAAGACCACGACCCACAACCACCCACAACCAATTCCCAGCAGAAACTGGAACAAAATTACCACCGACCAGCTCTTCACAGCGCTCCACCAAAACCCTCCTGCCAAATCATCAGACCCAAACCAAGCAGCCACCAACCTCACACAATGGATCACCCACAGCGCTGACGAATTAGCACCCCTGAAAAACCATCAAATCAAGCAAGGTAACAAAAAAGCCCCCTGGCTCAATGATGACCTTAAGAAATGCAAGAAGATCTGTCGCACCCTCGAAAAAGCCTGGCGAAAAAACCCAACCACTGACAACCTGGCCATCTTCAAGAACGCCACCCGCAAACACCACCAGCTGATCCGATCCACCAAGAAATCAGCATTCAAAGATCGACTCGACAACAACGCCCACAACAGCAAGGAACTATTCAACATCATCATAGAGTTTACCAACCCCACCGCCGGCACCAACGACATCACTCCCTCCCAAGACCTCTGCGACTCTCTAGCCTCGTTCTTCCACAACAAAATCGCTGACATACATAACAGCTTTGGAGACCAGTCCACCCCACCCACCTCCGAACTTAAACCCCCCCCAACAACCTTTGCGCCTCGAACCCAATCACCACTGAAGACACCATCCGCCTGATGAACTCCATCCACTCAGGATCGCCAACCGACCCATGTCCCCACCACATTTTCAACAAAGCAGACTCCATTATCGCACCCTATCTCAGAGACGTCATCAACTGCTCCCTCAGCTCCGCTACCTTCCCGGAAAGCTGGAAACATGCCGAACTCAGCGCCCTCCTGAAGAAACCCACAGCAGACCCCACTGAACTTAAGAACTACCGCCCCATTTCGCTCCTCCCATTCCCTGCCAAAGTCATTGAGAAAGCCGTCAACAGTCAGGTCGCCGCCTTCCTCGAATCCAACAAATCCCTCGACCCTTCACAGTCCGGCTTCCGAGCCAAACACAGCACCGAGACCGCCCTCATTACAGCAACAGACAACATTCGAACTCTACTGGACAACGCCTCAGCAACGTCAGAATACAAGGAATAGCACTAGACTGGATCATCTTGTTCCTCGCCGGAAGAACCCAGAGAGTCCGCCTCCCCCCTTTCAGATCAGAGGCCACCGAAGTCATCTGCAGCGTACCGCAAGGATCATCACTCAGTTCCACCCTCTTCAACGTATACATGAGTCCCCTCGTATGAGAAAAGTATGTGCCCCCGGATGGTGAGTTAGGCAGTGGCTATAATACAGTGGCAAAGTAAGGAACTATATATGTGTAGCATAGGTACTACTGCTCAGAAGGTTTTGAAGTGCCCATGATCACTAGTTCCGTGTAAGCCAAGGGTTTCTTATGCTGAGCCTGGGGGATACTCGATTAAATAGTCCCATGCTTTGAAAGAGGCAATACTATATGGCCCAAAAATGCCAAGACACAGGTGTGAGCCCTTAAACAAGAGGACACCTGGAAACAGGTTCAGTGTCCAAGCTAGCCAGTATCATGTAAGTCTGGTGTCTCTAGTGTAGAACCTGGGAGTTGCTCGATCAGATAATCCCAGACGTAAAAAGTGGCAATACCCCTTAAATAAGTGAACACATGGAGACAGGTTTACAGTAGTGAAACATGGAAGCTAATATGAGTTTTGCACCACACAGTAACAAACTCCCATTGTTGACTTCTGGCCAATCCAAAATGGCCGACAGCTTTTGCTATGTTCCTATTGGTCCCCAGCCCCCACGTGATTACGAAATTTCCCCATATCGCGTCTACCTTTCCGAGTGCACGCCGTGCTGAATTTTCATGCCTGCAAGGACCCCCATTGCAGACCTGCTCACTACATTGCCAGGTAAGACTACGGCAACCCCTGGCAGGATCATTTACACGACCTTCCAAGCCATGCCGGCATTATTGCCCCTTATTCATTTTCTGTTCCAACAGAATACTAAACGAGGGCATCTTCCCTGTCGGTAAGCCTTAGTAGCGAAGCACTTATGCTTCAACAATTTTACTGCTCACTTACTTCATTATAACCCCTTCCCTTCCCTCACAGATTTAATTGAGTCAATTCTTGGATGTTCCCATTGGTAAGGTTTTTACCGATTATTACGGCAACTGACTCAATGTTTACTAGATCGGCCTCACTGACCTTATATATTCTTCCTCATATTCCCCCTCCTTAGAATACAGTTGCATATTGATTCTCGGGCTGAATCCCTTTCAGCCTCACCCCACCGGTAAGCCACCCTTTTGTCTCCATAGATCCTGATTTTTGCGCACCGTTGCTTATTAATTCACCTCTTTAAGTACCGGTTCGCACCGCCACAGTCCTCCACCTTTGTCACAATTCAAGACATAGCTCATCTGCACAATTACGTATTAGCGGTTCACTTTTTTCCTCAACCAGTCTGAGTTACTATTTGTCACCAATGGGACGTTGCGCCACTCGCCTTGCTCCCACCTTCTAGCACACTGCGTGGATCCAGCATGCATCACACTCCGTTGCCGCTGACACCTTGGCATGGTATGAGTCTTGCACTGTATACGCAGTTGTAATAATGATTTACTGACATGTTTCATTCGTTTATGTTTCCCTTCTCTTTTTATTTTCTCTTTTACGGTATGGCATATTGATCCCCACATAGTGGGGACAACTGTGAATGTTAACTCTTTAGGCAATTATTCTTTGTCCTGAGGATGAACCGATATTGTTTAAGGTTCGAAACGTCGTCGACCTAAATGCACATGATGCATAGTTGATACAAATTTTTCATGCATATGTGTATGTTTTGGATTATCTGTTTTATGATTTATAATAACCAGATGACCTGTTATTGCCTACTACTTCCCCTTTGTTTGTGCTCCCTTAGTGTGTTAGTCGGACTTCGGCTGGTGTCCGGCTTCCATCACACTCTGTGGTTTATTGTTTTGTGATCATTTTCTATCAAGGTAATAAATTGTCCGGCTGGACATTTCCTTAAAAATATAGTTCCATTTGGTCTATATTCATTCTCCTTTAATATTCCCTTGTCTAAGGACCTCTGTCTCTGAAAATAAGTACCTACCCATGGTCCTTAGCATATTGCGCCCTGGGTTCCCTTGTCTTGTTTAAATAAGTTGTTAATAAGAACATCAGTAATTGGACACACTTTGATTAGGGACCCTACCAGGCGTTGCCGAGCCACTCACCTCTCCGTCTGTACCCAGGGCAGTATAAGAACTGGAACCGGAGGTGCCCAGTGACCACTCTCAAGAGGTTTAAATTGTCTTCCTTGCCTTCCGCCAGGTGTGGACGTCATCACACATAGATGCTACGCGACGGACAGGCATGCTAGGAAAGGTAGTTCTGTGAGCACCAGGATGGTTCTGCATACAGGAAGTTGTATGCGCACACAGAGATAAGGCGGATTGGTTCAATGTGTAGAGCAATAAAACGTAAGCTATAAACGCCCGGTGATGCGGAGCATGGTCTGCTCATGCTGCGTTATGCTGCGTATGGGTTGTTAAAGCACATAAAAATAGTGCGCACCACTAAGTTCAGAATGACCACTGGATAAAGAGGTGAAGGGGTGAAGAAAGACTTCAAAAGCGACACCTCTGTCAAGCAGAGCATGATCTACTCATTACCCTGGGTATGCTCTTAGGTTAAGACTCTAAACCTGTATTAGCCACTAGCTCCACGCTGTGAGGATAATGTGGAGAACTGTGATTCAGGTACTCTATCACAGTACATTATCTAAAACCTTGTAACTCATTCAAACATTACGCATCATGAGTAGATCATGCTCTGCTTGACAGAGGTATCATTCTTTTAAATTAATTTTTTTAGTCCTCATTCACCTTAGATAAAAACAGAGATGGTTGGAAAAACTCTGGGGCCCCCCTACTTAATCGGCACAAATCAAAGAACTCTGTTCCAAATGAATTCACTTTACACAGAAAATCTCCTTACGTGGTTAAATGCAGCTCTTTCTCAGAGCCATCCAAGGGGTGACCAGGGTGGTGAAGTATCTCAGTGTAGAGGCATAATCATAGGACCCGGTTTACCACACATTCCAGCCAGCTCGCACAAGGTAGGCAAAAATCTCTCTTCTTTTTCAATGATGACCTATCCAAATTAATTATATATTTCACAGTGTTAATCCAATCACTTAGGGGGTGCATTACGATGAAAGTAGCCAGGGACCGACCGCCGAAGTGGTGGCGGTCCCGCCATGTGGATTAGGATGTGCCCGCCACACTGGCGGGTGCATCCTGTGCCATTCACATTGTGGGTGGATCTTCTGGTTGCAAACCAGCTCGCAATGTGAGAGCACTGTGCACGGCATTGCCATGCACTACATGGCAGGCACCGCATGGTGCCTGCCACGTAGTGCATGGCAATAAGGGTGGGGTACCATAGGTACCCCACATGTGCACCCCCCACCCCTCCCTTCACCCTGGGGGCCCGCAACAGGCCCCTAAAGGCAAGGACCGCATGCCTTTCAATGGCAGCAACGCCGCCATGGAAAGGCGAGAAACCGCCTGCATCATAATATAGATGGTGGTGTCTTGCAGACACCGCCACCATGTTATGCCCTTTTTCCGCCCGGTCGACGAGTCGACCGGCGGAAAAGCAGCGGACAGTCTTTACGTCCACTGCGGATCCGCCAGCCATACTACTATGGCGAGGTGTCAATCAGGCAAGGATGGCGGGCGGATAACCCCCATTGGGCCAGCGGTGGCTACCACCGGCCCGGCAGGGGCGATCCGCCCGCCATCCTAATAGGTCCCTTAGAGTCAGGTGGACATTATTTATCCAGTTGTTCTACATTTCCTTTCAGGCCAGTAGGAATAAATAAAACACCAATTTTTTGTTATCAACCGATAAAGATTCATAATACACCGGAACCCTAAAAAAGACCAATTCTGGGCTTACCTGAAGTTGCTTTCCAAGTATTGTAGAGATACTATTACTTACATAAGCCCAGAATTGTTGCAATGCTGGAAAATACAGGAACATGTGGGTACCATCTATTTTTTCTTGGAAGCACTTGAGGCATTTTGGAGTAGCACCCTTTCCAAAATTTGGAAAGCCTTAAGAGTGTCCAATAAATCCTATGGAGACAAAACATTTGGTTTCTCTTTAAATTTACAGCCTGCACTGTGAAATATAAGATGTCACAAGATACTTGCCATAATTCTTCTAGCTGAATCCCAGGCAAGCTCTTTTGCCACAGCTCAGTCAGCTTTTAAAGTCCCCTTCCGAAAGATCAACTCAGAGCCTGTATAGATTTACCATCTCTTTCTTTCTTGCCACTTTCTTTATTAGCGTAGATTCCAACTCGTTCGGGGTGCCAAGCCCGACTGCTTGGTGCCAACTTCTCAATTACATATGTTTGAATTTAGATAATTAATTATCTGTTATGTGTAACAGCTTTTCCAAAAGAAGTAAAGTACCATTGTCGACTAACTGCTTCCAACACAATATTCAGGCTGTCCTCAGAGGTGCTGTCAAGGAATATTTGTCCATTCCAGAGAACCAGTAGCATCCCAAATCGGGGCTAACACACTATAATAGTTCATGTTTAACTCCTTTCTAAGTTTACACCAGGTGGTGGCTAGCCAGCGCAAGATCTTTAAGCGCACCTTTTTAAATTATCTGTAATCTCCAAATTTATAGATAAAACCTTGCTCCCCCCCCCCCTTCACATCTAAAATCCTCACTTTCAACATTTTTCCGCTATCTGAACCATCCGGTTCATTCAGCAGCATTTTCCTATTCCTCATTAAGGAAAAACATGCATAATAGATTAAGTCTGGCTAGCACAGTCCTCCCTTAATTTTATTCCTGTAAAGACTTTTCCACAAGATACGTATGCCCTTAGAAGCCCAGATAAAACTACTTATCTTTGCTAGCAGTTCTGTAAGCCAGGTTTCCCTAAACGCCAAGGGGATGTTCTGGAATAGAAAGATGAGTTTGGGGAAGATCATTATTTTTATCAAATTTACCCTTCCAATTATGGTCAAGGGTAAATAAGCCCAGCTTGCCAATGGCTTGCTGGTCTCCTTGCTGACTTTTTAAAAATTAATTTCTGGGAGTCTCTTGATGTCATGTGAAACCATAATACCCAGATATCTCATCTGCATTTTGGTGCTCCCTTGTTGTGTGGTCAAATTCCAGACCATAGACTAGAGTTGTTGTCGTATTTATTTCATAGCCTGAAATACGACCAAATTGGGAAGCCAGATTGTACAATATTGGAACCGCAAGCGACAGATCTGAGGTGTACACCTTCTTTTTCCAACTGCTATATCTGAAAGGGTGGATTCTAACCTCCTGCCTGATTTTAACAGCCAGGGGCTCTATATATAGATTGAAAAGTAAGGGAGATAAAGGGCACCCCTATCGACTCCCCCTCTGGATTTCGAAAGGGGTGGATAGATTTTCGTTCACAAGAACCCTTGCTGTAGCTGTTTGATATGTCAGGCTCACAGTCCTAATTAGATTATCTCCTAAATTGCACAGCCTTAATATTTTTTGCAGATAGAGCCAGTTTACCCTATGAAACGCTTTAGTGGTGTCTAATGTAATAATGGCCAGTGGAATTTTGTGGAGTGTGGCTAAATCTATTGCTCCAACTAAGTTGTATGTCAGGTCCTGAATCCCTCTCCCTTGAACAAAGCCTTTTTGATACTCATGTAAGAGGCTGCCCACCATCCCATTTAACCTCTCGGCTAGAATCTTAGCAAAGATTTTATAATCACAATTTAGCAGAGAGAGAGGCCTATATGAGTCACAAGAGTTGGGTAGCTTTGCTGGCTTTAGAACCAACGTAACTGCGGCTTCATTCCAGGATGCTGGCATGTCTCTACCTTCCTCGAAGATGTGTGAAAATAGCTTCTTGAGTATAGGGGTGAGAACCTCACTCAAGCACTTGTAAAATTCAGTTGGTAGCCCATCAGGACCTGCCGCATTCCCGGACTTCCCAGCCATTATGGCCTTCCTAATTTCACTTCCTCTAATGGGACTGTTAAGGTTACCAGCCTCGCTATCCTCAATTTTTGCCGGAACATCCTAACCCAACCAGGCCTCGATATCCTCTTCAGTTACTTGTAATTGCTCCTGATATACCTCTTCAAAATATTTATGAAAGGCCTTTTCTATTTCTTTGCTGGTTGTGAGTGGTTTGCTGATACCTCATTTCTAAGTTCTTTTATGAACCCTTTTGCCTATTCAGTTTTAGTTTTCCAGGCTAGGAGTTTCCCACACCCTTCCCCATACTCAAAGTGCTCACGTTTGATCACTTGCCACCTTTTCCTAAATCTCCCTTCGGTCACCCCAGCTAGTTCCAATCTTAGAGTCTGGAGAGAAGCTTGTATGCGTCCTTGTTCCTGCTCCACCCCTGAGGCTAATAGCTGTTGTTCCAGCTGCTGGATGTTCTGCTATATTTCCCCTACTTCAGATTTATGAATCTTCTGTCTAGATATCTGTAAGGATGTTATGTACCCCCTCAGGAAGGCTTTGTAAGCTTACCATACAACCCCCAATGGGGCACTATCAAGATTGATTGCAAAAAATTTCTGAGTCTCGACCCTCAACTTCTCAGTCACAGATTCCTCCAATAATATGACACGATCCAATGTCCACCTCCTCAATGGTAATTTAACTGGTAGATCCAAGACTAAAGTTATTGCGGAATGACCTGATAAGTGTGCACCTCAATGTTTGACACCCTTCGCTCATCTTTTCAGAACATTATCTATCAAAAAGAAATCTAGTCTTGAAAGATGACCATACTTTTTGTTGTAAAAGGTAAACCCTCTTTTAGTGCCCTTTATATCCCACCAGATATCCACCCAACCTAGCTGTTCCATATTGGACTTTAACAGGGATTGCACTTACTATTTAAAATTGCTCTGCTATTAGATGAACAGTCCAATTCTGGATCTAGGACTAAATTAAAGTCTCCTACTAAAATTATACGATCGGGAAAACTTAATAGCTCCATGAGCAATCCTGAAACAGAGCTGGGATCATCTATGTTGGGCCCATAATACCCTACCAATGTGAATTTATAGTGAAAGAATGATCCATCTTCCTGCTCTGTCTACTTTACTATCTTCTACAGTTATGTATGGACACCTTATGGATCAGGAATAGTATAGTTATGTATGTACACCTTATAATCAGGATAGCCACTCATTTAATAGTTAGGTGTTGGGTAGAACAGATAAGATTCAAAACCCAGTGCCTAGACTTAAAAAGGCCTCTCATTACCACATCCGTTAAGTGTGTTTCCTGCAGTATTAGAACTTGCACCGGGGTGTCTTTTAAATATTGTAAGATCTTCTCCCTCCTATTTTAGACTCTTAATCCATTTATGTTCCAAGAGAGAACCTTCAACTGGCACTCTTTTCACTCATCAAATGGGACGAATTTTTCCCAACCTCGGGCACAAAAACTATACTAAGACTAACAGGACACATTGTTTTTGATTTTATCCCACTGCTCCCCACCCAGTGACCCATACCCCTGAAGCCCACACAATCCCTCCAATGACACCCGTAACACCCACCCTGAAGAACCCTCCTTTCCCTTCCTCCATGGCCTCTACCAAGACCTATAGGGCCCCTCCTGGAGTCGGGAGGATGCATTACACCTAATCGCTATATGTTGCTCTTCGCTGGTTTTTTTTTTTACCCATTGAAATTATTTACTTAACCTGAGGATATTAATGACAGGTTGAATACAGGGAGCCAGGAGAATCTATTACCCAGTTCCTTTATATTGTTGCTCCATTTGGGATAGACTATAAAAAATGATCTGCATCCTCCACCCGCCGAAAGGTGTGCATTTTGTTATTGTACATTACTAGTAAAGTTGTGGGGAATTTTAACTGTGCAGTAGCAGCTATCTTAAAAGGATCAAATAGTTTCCCTAGCTCCTATTGCTTATTTGCAGTAATGGATGAAATGTCAGTTCTTATTTCAAAGTTAATTCCGTCTGCCGTTAATGATTTGAATTTTAGGACTTTAACCAGAATGTCTTATTTTATCCTGTATATAAGGAAATGGATTAAGATTTTTCTGGGCTTAAGTTTGTTTGGGTTTGACCTAACGGTCTCTATGAACCCTCTGGATGGCTGCCATAAGGTCTTGCTCTGTGCAATCAACCTGGGTCCCTGCTTTAATCAACCTAACTACAAATTCCTTTAGGTTATCCCCCTCTGCCGCTCTGAGATTTTCAGCAAGCAGAGGTTGTTCCTTCTGTGCGCATTTTCAAGGGATTTAAGCTTTTCTTTAACACCCAACGCACTTTCCTTTAACACAGTGATCTCTTTCTTGTTTTCCTCAGTTTGAAACTACAAATCCTTCACTGCTGTTCCAAGTGCTACAGTTCTAGCAGCAAGAGCGTCCAATTTATTTCCATTTTCTCACATGCTGCCCTGATCTCAGCCTGATTTGTTTTGGAGATCTACTTCTGACCTCTATCGTCAGTAACTGGATCAGGCCTGAAACAGACTGTGGTGTAGTCTGGGTAGAAGGTCCCACATTCATGTCTGATACTACTTTCTGGCCGGTATCCACAGATTGCGAGACCTTTTGCAGCTCAACCTGCGGGGATGTAACCGTATCCTCACCTGGGACAATTTTGTCCATTAACTGAGGGTCTTCAGCCAGCACTTGGAACCTGTTAGGGCTGATTACCACCTTCACCTTACCAGCTGAGGAACACCAAGTGTAATTTGGCATAGAGGTACCTGGTTATTTCAGTATCAAAGTTTTTGGCATTACTTTGAAAAAAGTTCTTAATGAAGGGGTAACTCTTACTTTATGCTATTGAGAAGGTGCCCCTACCTTCCTTGGTTTTCCCTTTTTGAGGCTACCCCCCTCTTCAGTCCTTAACTCCGTAAAGTCTAACTGTGTACTAGCAGTTTTGATTGCTTTTAAGGTATCCTGGGAGGTTATATTACTAGTTGGTAGATACCCTGTAGTCGATCCTGCCACTGCACTCCTTAAGGAGTATCTTCCTCTCTGTGTAGTGTGTGTTACTGTCTCCCCCTTCACAGCATAAACTGGTAATGCTACCACTTTATTAAATTGTTCCCAAGGGATTATATTATCTACCTTTGAAGTCGTCCTGGATTGTTTTGTGTTGATAGCACGCCCCTTGCTTCCTCTCTTGCTCCACTGCAGCACACTCTGCACCCTACCTGCATCCACCGACGTGCTGTCTGTGTCCTTCAGGGCTCCTTCTGCCTCACTAACACCAAACAGGCTAGTGCTGCCCCCTGCCACTACCGCCCCGGACTGGAATGTAAGCTACCGCTCTCCACCTCAGACCTAGTAGATCCAGAGGGTCCTTTCCAGACTCCTTCGCAGCCATCGCTGCCGCCTTGAACTCCGTTGCCGCCATGATCCCTACAGGGCGTAAGGAATAGAGGCGAATCCTCCTCCACAACAGTATCACTGGTGACCAGATTTCACTTTTAAATAAGCACCATTCACTTAGTTTTACCCTACCTGCATCTTACTGCATCTTGCTAAATGGAACAGCAAGATGCCGAAACGCCATCCGAAACACTCCAGACTCCCGGAGCCTCTGCGACCTGCTGCTAGCTGCCCGCCATGTTCTCCTGCAATAGAGCAAGGTTCTTGATTAAATAACAGCAGAGGTGTAGTTTTTGAAGTCTTTCTTCACCTCTTTATCCAGTGACCATTCTGCACTTAGTGGCAAGCACTATTTTTATGTGCGTTAACAACCCATGCGCAGCACAACGCAGCATGAGCAGACCATGCTCTGCATGACCAGGAGTTTGTAGCTTACTTTTATTGCTCTACACATTGAAGCATTCCGCCTTAAGTGGTGCGCATCACTGTGTGTGTACAACTTCCTGTATGCAGCACCCATCCTGGTGCTCACAGAACTACCTTTCCCAGCATGCCTGTCCGCTGCGTAACATCTACGTGTGATGGCTTCTACGCATGATGGAAGGCAAGGAAGACAATTTAAACCTCTTGAGAGTGGCCGCCAGGCATCTCCGGTTCCAGATCTTATACCGCCTGGGGTACCGACGGAGAGGTGAGTGGCTCGGTAAAGCCTGGTAGAGCCCCTATGCAAAGTGTGTCTAATTACTGATGTTCTCATTAACAAGGACAACAATAGGAGCTTGTTACTGGGTGGCCCAAAACTCATACTAGCTTTCAAGTTTCACTATTGTAAACCTGTCTCCATGTGTTGACTTATTTAAGGGGTAATTACTGCTTCTAGGTCCCTTTGGTTTATAGAGTATCACCACTTCTTTAACGTCTGGGATTATCTGATCGAGCAACTCCCAGGTTCTGCACTAGAGACACCAGGCTTCCACGATACTGGCTAGCTTGGAAACTGAACCTGTTTCCAGGTGTCCTCTCGTTTAAGGGGTCACAGCTGTCTCTGGGCATTTTTGGGCCATATAGTATTGCCTCTTTCAAAGTCAGGGATTATTTAATCGAGTATCCCCCAGGCTCAGCATAGGAAACTCTTGACTTATGCGATACTAGTGAGCATGGGCAATTCGATGCCTTCTGAACAGTAGTACCTATGCTACACATATATAGTTCCATATTTTGCCACTGGATTATAGCCACTGCCTAGCTCGCCATCCAGGGGCATATAACTTTCTCGTACACAGGCTGTCATCGGCTGTGCTACAAAGAACTGGGATTTTTTACTTCACACTCAACCGCAGAGGCATATGCGCATCTTTCGGGGTAACCATGACCAACCATGGGATTTGCATGACTTATTCATGCACATTACCGACTGTGTAACAACTACTTTGGGGTTTCTTTCTGTCCTACTCAGTTTCTTCCCTAGAGGCGTTTTTACTCACAGTACGAGGTCTCCAAGACCAAGCATTGGGCTAGTACTATCAATACCGGCTTCTTGGGTCAATGAAGCAATGTGCCTCATACGAAGACAAAGATCAAACTAACTTCACTTAAAAGCTGCCTCACATGTCTCCTTTTGGGTAGATGACGCATGACAGCACTAGATAGCTAACTTACTGGCACATATGTCCCCTGGATTAGTATGTGGTCAGTTCTTTTTTTTCAGAAACTGCATTAATGGAGATGTGTCGAAATAATTTTCGCAAAGTTTTGACACGTTTATCATCCTTTTTTCAGAGTGGTGCCTCTCTCCTGAGCTGTTGCCAGGTTGAGGAGAGGCATCTTATCCGTATGAAATGGGTAAGCAACTTCTTTTTACTTCACTCACTGTTTAATACAGCAGGCCAGTGATGGGGACAGTATTTCACATGGTCCTAAGAATGTTCTTGCTAACTTATCTAGACTAACTTATCTAGAGCCACATGCATTTTTAATTTCTCCTGTTGGTTATGTTTTCTACAGGTAGGACCAGTAAATCAACTACACAAGTGAGATTACTGGTGTTGTATTTACCTTTCTTTACTTATCACATATCACTTCTTTTTCTGCAGTAGCACTCCTTCTACGGTCCTGATGAAAACCCTGACACCTTTTTGGCTCTGTTAGGCTGAAACATGTAGACCTGGTTTCGTCTGTCACATGCAATTATTATTTCACACTGCAGGTGCACTGTTTTTAATCCTGGCACTAGGAACGAGTCAATAAAGTTTTTTTTGCTTTTGGTAGCTAGTTTTAGCATCACTATCCCCACATTTAAAAAAATGTTGTTGGCACTACACCCTTTACCCAACTAGTTCTGTATCTTCTCATGTGCAGGATTTAGTGTATCGTTAACAGAGTAGGAATAAAACATCCCTGAGCTCCTCCCACTCAGAGAGGGAGTTGTAGCCCTTGGCGGGCTAGGTGTCTCCGTCAAGAGGAGAAGGCCAGATGATGATGCATGCCACCTTGGTGGGTGATGGGATTTCGTGCTAATTAAGGGACTCCCCCATAAGCATCCAGAGACAATCTTTTATGTCTCTTACTTGTTTACTTTGGTACTCTAGACCCGAGGATTTCTCGTGCTTGATCAAAGCCAACCAGATCACAAGTTGAACTTGTGTAACAAGAGTTTGCACTACAAAATGCAGTTAGCAAATAAGCCCTATAATTACTAGTTCCCCTGTTAATTCCTCATTTATCTGGGCATTCTTAGGGTTGCATACAAAATGACCAATAATTCCACACCCCTGGAATTAATGGGTCTTTAGTATTGTTTATTAGGGGGAAGAGTAGCACGGAATTAACACCCCCTGCACCAGGGAATTTGAAAAGAGGCCTTTCCTGGGTTTTTGCCTAAGAATTCTGGATTACCACAGAACTGTTAGTGCGTGATTTCTGCATGGTTTATCTCATTCCTGCCACTTTTTCTGGATGAGTTCTGACACATTTTGACTGGCAAGATATTTGTGTGGAACACTTCTGAACATTTTGAAAATATGCTAGAAAAACATCCACATCAAAGCATTGTGTACTATCAGAAATCGATTGAAGTCCTTCGAGGATCTCAAGGTTAGCCAGCAACTTAAAGCGCAGTGCAAATTTAGATTTATGCTAAAAATCTATGAGGCTTTAGTATACATATACCCCTGTGAGGTTTTATGTTCATTCAAATGTATGTATGTTTTCAGCTCAAATTGAAAGCCCTGTGATGTTGCAGGTTTATTTCAGAGTTCACTAAGGTTTTAAATTCATCTAAAAGGACCGTGAGGTTTCACGTTTAACTGTAATATCTATAGGCCATTCTGGAAGTTTAGGCCAAAGTGGGTGCCTTGAAATTTCAAATGTAGTTCAATGAATCATCAATATTTAACTCTATGTAGTTTCAAATTTAGATCAGTTGTCTTCGAGATTTTAAATGCAACTCGAAACCCTTGAGGTTTCACGTTTCTGTCAAAGATCTGTGTTATTCCAGATCAAAATAAATATCCTGTAAGGTTGTAAGATTCCGCTCAAAGAGGATTCAACTTTCGAAGTTAGCTCAACGCATGGTTGGGCTAAAGAATAATCTCAAAATTCTGTGTAATTTCATGCTTACCACAAACACTTGTGAGGTTTTGAATTTAGCTGATAAACCCATGGTACTTCAGATGTGTTTAAACAGTTTATGAAGATCTGGATTTAACTTGAAGCTGTGTGAGATTTGCGATGTAAATCAAAGCTCCAAAACTCTATGGACATTGCAGATTTAACTCAAAGCTTAATATGTTTTAGAGTCAGTTTCAATGTTTGTTGTTTCAGATTCAGTAACATTTTTGGTTAATATCAAAACTCTACCCTGTGACTTTTCAAAGTGACTGGGAAGTCTGTGATATTATCATATTTAACTCAAAGCCATTCAATTTTGTAAAATCAGTTCCAATATAAGTTTTAGATTCTGTGACATTCTGGATTAATTTGAATATCCTGCGGCATTTTACATTTAGCCCCATTATACAGGAGTTAAGCCAAACTCAAGATTTTGTGATGTTTAAATATAGCTAAATATCACAGACCTTTGACTTACGCTAGAGCTATATGGGGTTCTAGAAATTACATTTCTCTGTGGGAAGTCACACACAACTAAAACACTCTGTAAAATTCATCTGAAAGCTTGCAGATGTTTAAGACACAAGAAAATGCTCTGTAAGGTGTTGCAATTAGCTCTAATAGGTTTAATCTATTTATTTATATGATTGCCTAATAAAGTGCTGGTTTGTGACGTACAGCGAGTACTGCTTACAGTACTGATGGAAATCATTGGGTTAACTATGACTCCTTCTTTGATGCTGCTGGTACATTATGGGTTTTTTTTCCAGATCACATTTTTGGTGCAGTTGAACCTGGCTCAGGTTGGTATAGTGGTGTAGTCCACTTTGATTCCTTGTTGGCTAGGAAGGCTTCTTGACATTTTCTCCTGAGTACTGCCAGATATGATTTATTTCTCACATCTTGAAGTAATTGAAAGCCAATGATAACTGATCACTATAGTAAGATCTTGAGTAAATAAATACATACGGCATCATAGATTAAATATCATTAGCTGTTTCTAAATGGTACTGCGTTAAGTGAATAAAAAGAGCCGTGACTTGGTTGCTGCTGGCCCCCTCATCATTCTCTAGCTGCATTCATGCATGATTACATGTGTGCGCAGGCACACAACCACAGAATGATGCAGGCGCCATTTTCTTTTTATTTTCTGATTCAAATTGTTAGATGCCACTTAGATTGGTAAATACATTTTTATAAATATACTTGCGCAAAATCACTTTGGGAAAGAAGTGCAGCCTGGCAGCTGCCGGGCCCTTCAAAAATGTGTATTAAAACATTTACTTCAATTTCTTTGATAGATAGAGGAGCAATGGAAGAGAAGGTTGGTGGTGGCGACTGAAGGGGAATCGACAAGACGCGTATTTGAGGGGGTAAGTAGCACACAAAAGAGAGCAAGAAAGCACATGCACTCTCATAGACAGCTCAATGAAAAAGAAAAAGTAACTCCCTGAATGTGACTAATCTAGCACTTGTTTATGTTGAATGGAAATGCCTTTTAGTTTGGCTGGGGCATAGCACCCTTCATGCATTAGTTCATAATGTATGTTCTTCTTTGGTATGTAAAAGGAAAAGTTGCATATTTGTAGGTATCATTCTGAATTGTAGGTACTCTCATTGAAGTCCTCAAACTTGAATAATTCTGTGCTGCCTGAGCAGACCGCGGAACACCTTATTCCATATATGTAGAATATCCAGGAAAAAAGTCTATATAGTGTTCATCACTGAAAGACATTTTCCATTCATTTGAAGTGAAGACTGTCTGTGTTGTACTTCCCTGGAACATGCTGGTAGAAACTGCAGGAGGCAGGAACTGTAAAGCTTACAACACTTTTCATAGGAAAAGGGGCTGTGTCAGAAACTCAAGAATACAAGGAAACAACAGTCTGATAGGCTAACTCCAAAAAGTACAAAAGGAGACCTGTACATTTAACAATCCCAGATGCACAGGCAGATCCCACAATGCACTGCAGTGGCAGTTTGCCTGAGAGAGTCAGTACTTTATATGGGACGAACAGGATAATAATAATAATAATAATAATACAACCTGACAGCTGAGAAGGAGGGAAGGTGTTTATGACTTCAATCTAGAAACTAGCAATGCCGAACTACACATATAGGTATGTAACTTTTCCTTCTGCATCATAGGATCTTCATTGATAGCCATAAACCTTGAATAGATTAGCAAGCTAATCAAACTCTGTACAATGGCTGTCAGGTATATATATATATATATATATATATATATATATATATATATATATATATATATATATATATATATATATATATATATATATATATATATATATATATACTAGCAGCCTGGGGCAGAAAGGGGCTGGGGGCAGTACACCCGCTCCCGCCCGACCCCCTCGCGCACCGACTCCCTCCCGCCCCAATTCATTTGCGCCCCCCTCCCGCCCCGACTCACTCGCGCCCCCCTCCCGCCCGACTCACTCCCGCCCGACTCACTTGCGCCCCCTTCCCGCCCCGACTCACTCGCGCCCCCCTCCCGCCCTGACTCACTCGCGCTCCGACATTTTCATTTACTGCTGCCTCCTTCTTGCCTCCCCCTGCATCACACAGTCTCACTTTCCCTTTCCTTACCTGTGCCGCCGCTCCTCACTGCACAGCCGCTCGTCACTGCACCGCCCTCCTCCTTCGTCGTCATCACGCACGTCGCGTCGCGGCCGGCGCTACTTTCAGGGGACTACCCTGTTTACAAACTTAATTTTTTTAATTTACTTTTTTATTTTATTTATATAGCCTGTGTCCATCTACACACCCTGACATTTTCCTAGATGTATCGGGTGTGTAGATTGGCGCTGTGGTTCCCGAGTTTACCTGGCCAAAATGTGCAAGTTCTCTCTTTATAATAGTAGTATATATATACATATATATATATATATATATATATATATATATATATTCACTGAAAAAACCATAGGTTTCACACCAGTTATAGTTAGGAATTAGCATTTAAAAAACCTATTAAATTCACTAAAAAAACCATAGGTTTCACATCAGTTATAGTTAGCTGGAAATTTTACTGACATAAAACCATTGAAATTCCACGTTATAGTTAGTTGGACTCACTATAACTTGCGCGTGTGTAATGCACTGCTGATGACGTCACATATTACATCACTCATGACATGGTCAGTGACATCACTCATGACATCACTGATGACACCATCCAGTGAATGTGTGCCTTTCTGAAAAATAAATATGTTTTATATATGTATATGTAAAGGTAGATGGAAAAATAAATGTTTAAATAAGTGTGTAAATGGATGTTTTAAAAAAAAAATGATTGGTTATCTGGCTTATTAAGTGTATCTTAGTGAATACATATATTAACGAGTAATGTTTAAATATTTAAATATATGTATCAGTGTTTCACTTTGTGTATAAGTTGCTGCATGGGTTGGTGAGTAGCTACATGTGTGTGTATATAGATTATTAGATATTTTTTAGTATCAGTATGAGTGTCTGTATGGTTTGGTGGGAGTGTTACTTAGCACATAGATGCATCAATGACTGACTCACTGTTTGTATGTGTTTTGAAGACGGCATATGTGCAGGACTGTATGGGTGGATGAGTGTGTATATGCGTGTGTTAGTGAGTGAATGACTGTCTCATTCGTGTCTTTATCAGTGACTACATATGTTTTAATCTAGTATATGTGAATATTGATGTATATGAGTGAGTATATGTGAGAGTGAGAGATTGAAAGAGTTCTTGTTTAAATAAGTATGTGTTTCTATAAGTGATTGTTTAAGAGAGTAAGTATGTGTAAGTTTCCTTAGAAGTAAGGTGGTAGTGTGTGTATAGCTGTATATGCAAATAAATGGATGTTCAATAGTTTATTTGCATGTGTGAGTATGTGTGTGAGTAACTTTTGGATGACTATCGGTGTGTAACAGGATGTATAGGTGTATCACTACATATGATGAGTGTATATATGTATAAGTGCCTATATAGAACTGTTGGTGAATGAGTGAATGTGTATATAGATGGTGGAATTATTGAATTGGTTGTTGTAACTGGTATGGGTATCTCCATTTTTGTGTATATATATATATATATATATATATATATATATATATATATATATATATATATATATATTCACTGAAAAAAACATAGGTTTCAGGCCTTATATAGTTAGGAATTAGCATTTAAAAAACCTTTAAAATTCACTCAAAAAACTATAAGTTTTAGGGGTGTTAGAGTTAGCTGGACATTTCACTCATACAAAACCATTGATATTGCTCCTATATAGTTAGTTGTACTAACTATATTTCGCGCACCCGCAATCCACTGCTGATGATGTCACATATTACATCATTCATGACATGGTCAGTGACATCACTGATGACATCTCAAATGACATCACTGATGACATCATCCAGTAAATGTGGTTTGCTTCGTTATTTAAATATTCATTATATATAGCAATTTGCATTGAACAATGAGTGGATATATAAAAATAAATATTTGGATTGAGGATTTAGTAGCAATGTAATTGACTGTTTACTTCAACAATGTATAGTGTCTCACTAAATATAGTGGATAGTGACTAAACTGTGTGAATATCTGTATCACTTTGTCAGTTGTTGTGTAAACTGGTTCTCCAGTTGGTTACTAGCTATGTGAAAGTCTATATTACTTATTAATTAGTTAACTGAGTATTTGTATTGGAGAGTAAATGTGTGTGTGGTTGGGTGGGGGGTGTGTGAGTGCCCAAAGATGTGTGAATGGTTGATTCAGTAGATATATGAAGTTAAAACTACATGTTATAATAGTTGTTTGGGTGAGAGAATATCTTTATGGGAGTGGTGATGAGCAAATATATTTCTCTTTGGTGCATGTCCAACAAAGTAGAAAAATAAAAGGCAGAGTATATGTCAGTTTATATGTCAGTTTTTGTATATAAATAAATATTCATAAGACTCAATGATTCTGTAAGTGACTATATGGATGACTGTATACTTGTAATAATGATTTTATAATACAGTAAGTCTGACTTACTATGTAAATGAATAGATGAAGTGGTGTTTGTATAAGTGTGTAGCTAAGTAAGTATGTAAGTATGATCCATTGTTTGCATAAGTGAGTAGGATAACTTCAGATTTTAATAGGTTATGTGCTGGTGTGTAATGACAATATAGGTGTATAAGTATTTTTCATAGTGTTCTATTTTTCATTGACAGCATGTATGATTGAATCTACAGGTAAGTGATTAGATGTGTGTAAACATCTAGGAATCACTGAGTGGTTTTTATATACTTAAATTGCTGTGTCAATGGATTCAAATATGATACTCTGTATTTTACAAAGAGTGATGAAAGATTTTACTAGTGTATGAAAAGGTGTATGTGATTGTCACATGGATGATGTCATCAGTGATGTCATCAGTGATGTCATTTGAGATGTCACTGACCATGTCATGAATGATGTAATATGTGACATCATCAGCAGTGGATTGCGGGTGCGCGAAATAAAGTTAGTACAACTAACTATATAGGAGCAATTTCAATGGTTTTGTATGAGTGAAATGTCCAGCTAACTCTAACACCCCTAAAACTTATAGTTTTTTGAGTGAATTTTTTGAAGGTTTTTCAATGCTAATTCCTAACTATGTAAGGCCTGAAACCTATGTTTTTTTCAGTGAATTTCAAAGGTTTTTTAAATGCTAATTCCTAACTATATAAGGCATGAAACCTATGTTTTTTTCAGTGAATTTGCAAGGTTTTTTAAATGCTAATTCCTAACTATATAAGGCCTGAAACCTATGGTTTTTCAGTGAATTTCAAAGGTTTTTTTAATGCTAATTCCTAACTATATAAGACCTGAAAGCCCACCAGGAATCTCCAGTATGCGCCAGGGGACTGCATTGCAGAGAGGTGTAATGAAGCCACACCCCTTTTTACACCTCTCTGCAACGCAGCCCCCGTGCATGTTTGAAGAGGGGGAAACTAATTCCCTTTGCATACTGGGGGCCCCTGGGGGCCAACTAGCCCACCTGGAACCTCCAGTATGTGCCAGGGGGCTGCATTGCACAGAAGTGTAAAGAGGCATTGCCCCTTGTTACACCTCTCCGCAACGCAGCCCCCTGGCACGTTTGCAGAGGGGGAACTAATTCCCCTTGCATACTGGGGGTCCCTGGGGGCCAACTAGCCCACCAGGAGACTCCAGTATGCGCCAGGGGGCTGCATTGCAGAGAGGTGTAATGAGGCCACACCCTTTTGTGCACCTCTCTGCAACGCAGCCCCCGTGCATGTTTGAAGAGGGGGAACTAATTCCCCTTGCATACTAGGGGTCCCTGGGGACCAACTAGCTCACCTGGAACCTCCAGTATGCGCCAGGGGGCTGCATTGCACAGAGGTGTAATGAGGCTATGCCCCTTTTTACACCTCTCTGCAATGCAGGCCACTGGCGCGTTTGCAGAGGGGGGACTAATTCCCCTTGCATACTGGGGGTCCCTGGGTCATATCTGCCCAAACGCCGATATTCCGAACCATTGAAAATGACTTTTCTTGAGAAACATTTGGATTTGTATTATCATGTCCTATACTTTGGAATTTTTGAAGGCCTGACTTTGAGGATGCTATAAATTACTCAAGTCTGCCCGAATTGTGGGGGTAAAATTGATACCTAGTCACTTTGAATAAGAATGTACTTACGTCTCGTCTAACATTTGGAAGAAATATCTAGTTATATGACAACAGGATACCGACATAACTTGTAGGGGAAAAGAACGCCCTGAAGAAGTTCTGTTGTACAGAACGAAACGTGTCGGCTGGCTGAGGTACATAAACTTAAGGAAAATAAAAGCACTTGAATATACAACAAGATTCAGCGCTTAAATTAGGACTCTAAGTGATATGATTTGATTGGACTTATTGTGCAAGTGGTGCTGTGCCAACTTTGGAATATTCTCCACTACTCTCTACCACTTACTCTCTACTACTCCACTACTCTCTAATACTCACTCTCTACTACTCATTCTCTACTACTCTACTACCCTCTACTACTCTCTCTCTACTACTCACTTCCTACTACTCACTATCTACTACTCTCTACTACTCACTCTCTACTACTCTCTACTGTCTACTACTCACTCTCTACTTCTCACTCTCTACTACTCTCTACTAGTCACTCTCTACTACTCTCTCTCTACTACTCTCTACTACTCACTCTCTACTACTCACTCTACTACTCACTCTCCACTACTCTCTACTACTCACTCTCTACTACTCTCTACTATTCTCTCTCTCTCTCTGCTACCTACTCTCTACTACTCACTACTACTCACTCTTTACTACTCTCTACTACTCACTCTCTACTGCTCTCTACTACTCACTCTACTAGCTACTCTCTACTCACTCTCTACTACTCACTCCCTACTACTCACTCTCTACTACTCTCTACTACTCACTCTACTATTCACTCTACTACTCTCTACTACTCACTCTCTGCTACTCTCTCTACTGCTCTCTACTACTCTCTACTACTCACTCTCAACTCTCTATTACTCACTTTCTACTCTCTACCTCTCTCTACTTCTCTCTCTACTAGTCTCTACCTCTCTACCTCTACCTCTCTACCTCTACCTCTCTACCTCTACCTCTCTACCTCTCTCTACACGCACACATATACACATATATATGCATATATATGCATATGCATTTATATATATGTATGTGTATATATATATACATACATATATAAACATATATAATCTGCATATCTATATAAATACAAATATAAATGCATGCATGCATATACATATATGCATACATAAGCATGTTATTCACATGAAAGTTTTAAAAACACTAATAAAAGCAAAACTAAAAAGCCACCTCATTACAAACAGAATGGCTTTAACTTAAACAAGGGTGAGATCTATTGCATTTTCAATGCTTGTTTACTTTGGTTCCATCAAGAAGGCATTCAGATGTGTCACACATTTGCCATAAATTCTGAATGTTAGCACTCTAGTTGCTCATTAGATCACTGCAGTAAAGCTACTGCTCACCAGGGAAGTCTGCTGCTGGTATTCAAAGTGCATGTTTCAGTCTGCATGTCAGAATTTATTTAATGAAATAGAAGAGGATTTGAGAAGTCACTCAAAATGTGCCCTAATTTTTCTTTCTGCAGCACTAATCAGACTTTCTATGGCAAAATATACCCCCTCATTTTGTTCCTTTTTAAATTAAATGTATTAAGAGTTAGCACTTTATTCCAATCAAGATGGCTTCAGGTGTGCCATACCTTTGTAATAAGTAGGACTGTTAGCGCTCTAGTTGTTCTTTTGAACACTCTAGGAGGCTGCAGTAGAACACGAAGAAATCAGCTGACAGTCTCTGTCCTTGTTGGATGTACATGTTTTACTGAGAATGTCAGACTTCATTCTCACATGACTGAGAAAGATAATGTGAATTTACAGAAAATATGCTTTCAGTTTAGCTTATAGATCCCCTTCCAAACCACTGTGGGAAAAGTATGAGATAATAGTTTTCTTTCAAACATGATTCATGATATCCCAGCAGACGGATTTTTCACATGGTAAAATCACCTTAGAACACACCACAATTCCTAAAATGAGTATGTTACCATCAACAAATGATTAAAGTCCTAAAACCCTCTATTAACTACAATGCTTTTTAATGAGGTGCTATCATGTATATTGGTCCCAAGATGGCTGCCAACACTTCTTGGATGAAGTGCTGACAGCCAATCAGATCTCACGATGAGATGCGTGGTTAGGCTCTGCCCAGATATATATGTGTTTTTGAAGTTAATATTCATGAAAACCACTGGAGCAATTGTCACCAAACATAGCAAAGGCACATCTGCGTACCAGTCCCTACAATTTTGACAAGTTTGGTGTAATTCCGTTCAGCGGTTCGGGCTGTAGACTTGTCAGACCGTCCTATGGAAATTAACATGGGGAAAACACGTTTTGGGACCCCCCTTTTTTCTCAGCCCCCACTTCACGAATCCCCCCGAAACTTTCAGGGAAGGAACGCAGCGGAGCTGGCCCAAATTTTGGAAAATTACACACAAATTCTTCAACCGGCGCTAAAGTTATTCCCAATAGAATGTTGCGGATTTCCTATGGTAGCTAGGTCCTAACTACATATACCTACTGGCTATCGCCAGTAGGTAATATATATATATATATATATATATATATATATATATATATATATATATATATATATATATATATATATATATATATATATATATATATATATATATATGTTCCCAAAGTTTGCCCCTGCAATGAGGACGCCACTCCACAATGGTAAGTTCACCTGAACTCTTTATTTTCAAACCAGCTTTCTTTTCTGAAATTTTCTGTTTCCCTAATGCATTTCGGAGCTTGCTGCTCCTTCCTCTGAGGGACGCCTGGAAGAGTCACAGTGAAACCCTGCACACCTTGCATTAATTAGTTTTTAGTTAGCCTGCCTTTGGGCTTTCACCAGGAGTTCTTGCCTGCTGGTATTTGTAGTTCAAATTTCGTGCAGTGTTACCTTCTCTGTGCACTTGCAGGTCACTTTTAAATCATTTTACAAGCCCTCCAGTGGGCCTCAGAAATTCGTGCCAGTTTGCCTTTGTAAATACATTTGTGCTGACAACAGGAAAGAAAAGTTCCTCCTTGCAGACCTCTGTGCTTTACGGCGGTGCATCCTCGGCGGCAGGGCGTGCCGCATATAAATGTTCCCAAAGTTTGCCCCTGCAATGAGGACGCCACTCCACAATGGTAAGTTCACCTGAATTCTTTATTTTCAAACCAGCTTTCTTTTCTGAAATTTTCTGTTTCCCTAATGCATTTCGGAGCTTGCTGCTCATTCCTCTGAGGGAAGCCTGGAAGAGCCACAGTGAAACCCTGCACACCTTGCATTAATTAGTTTTTAGTTAGCCTGCCTTTGGGCTTTCACCAGGAGTTCTTGCCTGCTGGGATTTGTAGTTCAAATTTCGTGCAGTGTTACCTTCTCTGTGCACTTGCAGGTCACTTTTAAATCATTTTACAAGCCCTCCAGTGGGCCTCAGAAATTCGTGCCAGTTTGCCTTTGTAAATACCTTTGTGCTGACAACAGGAAAGAAAAGTTCCTCCTTGCAGACCTCTGTGCTTTACGGCAGTGCATCCTCGGCGGCAGGGCGTGCCGCATATAAATGTTCCCAAAGTTTGCCCCTGCAATGAGGACGCCACTCCACAATGGTAAGTTCACCTGAACTCTTTATTTTCAAACCAGCTTTCTTTTCTGAAATTTTCTGTTTCCCTAATGCATTTCGGAGCTTGCTGCTCCTTCCTCTGAGGGAAGCCTGGAAGAGTCACAGTGAAACCCTGCACACCTTGCATTAATTAGTTTTTAGTTAGCCTGCCTTTGGGCTTTCACCAGGAGTTCTTGCCTGCTGGGATTTGTAGTTCAAATTTCGTGCAGTGTTACCTTCTCTGTGCACTTTCAGGTCACTTTTAAATCATTTTACAAGCCCTCCAGTGGGCCTCAGAAATTAGTGCCAGTTTGCCTTTGTAAATACCTTTGTGCTGACAACAGGAAAGAAAAGTTCCTCCTTGCAGACCTCTGTGCTTTACGGCGGTGCATCCTCGGCGGCAGGGCGTGCCGCATATAAATGTTCCCAAAGTTTGCCCCTGCAATGAGGACGCCACCCCACAATGGTAAGTTCACCTGAACTCTTTATTTTCAAACCAGCTTTCTTTTCTGAAATTTTCTGTTTCCCTAATGCATTTCGGAGCTTGCTGCTCCTTCCTCTGAGGGAAGCCTGGAAGAGTCACAGTGAAACCCTGCACTACAAATCCCAGCAGGCAAGAACTCCTGGTGAAAGCCCAAAGGCAGGCTAACTAAAAACTAATTAATGCAAGGTGTGCAGGGTTTCACTGTGACTCTTCCAGGCTTCCCTCAGAGGAAGGAGCAGCAAGCTCCGAAATGCATTAGGGAAACAGAAAATTTCAGAAAAGAAAGCTGGTTTGAAAATAAAGAGTTCAGGTGAACTTACCATTGTGGAGTGGCGTCCTCATTGCAGGGGCAAACTTTGGGAACATATATATATATATATATATATATATATATATATATATATATATATATATATATATATATATATATATATGCAAATCAGCTCCTCTCAGCTATTGCGTTACCACAGAAAACAGCTACGCGTTTCGGGCCAAGTCGCCCTTGTTTACACTGTAACGTCAATAAAGCCAATTGCGTTTTTTTATATGCTTAAGGTCAACCACACCTCTAACAGTGACATCAGTGATCACATGGTCATAAAAAGTAAAGACATACATAATTATTATGGCATTTGTGTGTTTTTTTGCCACAGGATAAATCCAGGTTTTTAACATATTATATTAACCATATGTTACACCAACGAGGAAACAAATATAAATATTAATATCCTCTATAATATGTGCACATTTAAATTAATATTATATCGGCAGTTTTGGATAAATTATTTCTGTTTAAATACATGTATTCCACCAGTAAGTAACACACACATTTTATCTCGGAATGACCTCTGATAAATAACAATGCTTATTTCTAAGTAGAAAATCAGTCATATATATGTCTAATGATATGAGTGCAAAAATTGCAAAGCAGCAATTGAATTAAAGTGCATATAGAACTGTGCAAAAATACGTGCAAAAGAAGCAAAAAAGTGCATACTACAAGAATCAAGAAGTATTTCAATATTTATAACTGTAATCTCTCAGATCTCTGAGATAGCCTTACATTAAAAAAAAATTGAAACTCATCCATTTCTAAAATCCTTCATAGTAGTATAAAAAGTAATAAAGTTAAAATCACCAATTGTCATTAGTATAAATATCTATAAATATATACAAAAGAGTATAAAAAAGTGCATAAAAAAAATTAGAAAAGTGTAAAAAGTCCATCAGTATATATACAGTTAAATGTCAGTACCGCCATTTCTGCAAAATGGTCATGATATCACAGTATAAATTGAGAGAGCCTATAGATATATATTAATACAACAACTTAAGATTTTGTACTCAATAATAGGGATCCTAACTATTGAGTAAGTTGTGTGTAATAAAAGAGATTGATTCGAAAAATATGTGTAATCCAGATTATAGACATATGTTTAAATTTCATAAAAAACGGTGAATCTCTTCTGTGTTATTAAGCCCATTCGGCCATTTGCTATCAAATTCCAGAATCATTTTTGTTTCAAGTTGCCTGAGTAATAATTCTCAATTGCCACCTCTCCTTAATTTGGGAATTGCTCCTACTACAAAATATTTGAGGCAAGCCACATCATTGTTATGCGTAGTTTTAAAGTGGTGAGCCACCGGATAGGCTGGGTCGCTGTGTAGGATGGCCCGTAAATGCTGCAATATCCTGACGTGCACCTGCAGCTTGGTGCTGCCAATGTAATTCAAGCCGCAGGTGCATGTCAGTACATATACAGTATATACAGTTTTACAATTAAAACTGCCGGTGATAGGTATTTCTTCTGTGCAAAAGGGAGTTAAATAATGAGTGGCATTTAATCTGAATTTGCAGGCTCGACAACTGGGGCATTTACGAAAACCCTTAGCAGGTTGGAGCCAAGAAATATTGTTTTTTAATTCGGGGACGGCCTTGCCCAAGACAGTCCCCATATTTTTGGCTCGTCTGAAAGTAATGGTAGGAGTCTGTGGGAGTCTGGAACTAAGGACATTGTCACTTAGTATGATAGGCCAATTCTTCTTTATTATGGCTTTCAATTGTCTGTCTTCACTACTGAAAGTAGTTATCAGTCGTGGACAGTCTTTCATATAAGTTTGGTTAATAGATGTTGCCTGTGTGTCAGTCTCAGTATCCATAGGATCACTATTTTGAAAAAGGCTTTCTCTAGTTCTAAGTTTCGCTTTATCTAGTGCCTGGTTTAATACTGTGTCAGTGTATCCACGTTCTTTAAAACGTGTGACCATATCCTTGAGGCAGAGAACCAAATCAGATGTAGAGCTGCATATTCTTTTTAGTCTAAGGATCTCACCATACGGGATGCTAGATATTAAATGCTTCGGATGCATACTAGTTGCATGAAGAGTTGCATTGCCCGCGGTGGATTTCCTATGTAATGTAGTTTGAATGGAGGAATTGGCAATATAAACCTCCACATCTAAGAATTGCATTTGAGTCTCATGAATATGGACAGTGAAATTTAGGTTTAAGGAATTAGTGTTTATATCATGTACAAACCTGAGTGCTTGATCTTTATTTCCCTCACATAAGATAGAAATGTTGTCTATGTATCTCAGATAACATTTGATGTTTTCATTCACCCAGGTTTTGTGTTGAGTAGAAAGGACCTGTTCCTCCCACTAGCCGACGTGTAAACACGCATAGCTGGGGAAGAAACAGGCCCCCATTGCTACTCCTCTCAATTGTTTAAACACATCCTTACCAAAAAGGAAGAAATTATTATGGAGGCACCATTCAATGAGGCGTGCAATAACCTTATTGTGTTCATAGTAATCAATAGGTTTTTTGGCCAAAAAGTGTTTAACTGCAGCCAATCCTTGTGCGTGATCAATGCTAGTGTAGAGGGACTCTACATCTAGCGTTATTAACAGCATGTCAGGATTCCATACCAGGTTTTTAATATTTTCTAAGAAATCACTTGTATCTCTTACACAGCTAGGTAAATGCTTCACTATATCTTGCAGAAAATAGTCAATATATTCTCCTGCTTTTTCTCCCATGCTTTTAATTGCCGATATAATTGGCCTTCCTGGTACGGGACTTACCCCTTTATGTATTTTGGGGATCAAATACAAAGTCGGGAGGACAGGAAATTCAACATGCATGAATTTGAACTCCTCAAAAGAAATTAAACCTTCCCTACGCCACTGTCCCAACATGCTGTGCAAAGTTCCTTTGGCATTTGCATAGTCCTTTTGCGTTGATTTCTCATAACAGGTATTGTCATTTAATTGTCTGCTTGCCTCTTGTATATAATCCACCTTTGGCCAAATTACTAAATTGCCCCCCTTGTCGGAGTTTTTGATCACGATCTCATGGTTGTCCCCCAATTTCTTCATTAATTTCACATATTCACGCTTTGTATTTAAAATCTTCTTCCTCTTTTTGCCTTTGGTACTTTGATATAACTTTTTGATATCATTTGTTACGCATTTGTGGAAAATGTCAATAGAGTCTTTGGGCATGAGTGGTATGAAGCTAGATTTGCTTTTAAATGGACTTGGACCCGCTCCTTTTTGGTGTATATTGATTTTGCTTAATCTGGTTTGGGTCGCTTGATCTGGATCAATTTCTGATGATTGTGAATTGGTGGTACTATTCAACTCATGTAATCTAGAAAGGTATGAGCATCTGAGGCAGATAAGGCACTGATATAATCTGTTTTGTGTCCATCTGAGCTAATATCTTCATTGCCTTCAGATATTGTAGTTTCTTTGACAGTTTTGAGAGCAATATGTTTTTTCAATTTGAGTTTACGAATAAAACAGAACAAATCTATCCGTGTCATGGTGTAATCGAAACTTTGAATGGAACAATATTTAAATCCTAAGGATAGCAATTGTTCCTCTGCTTTACTCATAATAACTGAGGACAGATTGATTATAGTATTGTCTACTGACGTTTGTTTACCCAATTGCTTTTCTTCTTTTTATGTTGAGTTTTGTTTGCGCTTCAGTCTCCTTTCTTTTCTGTGTTTGTTTCTTCTCTGCCTGTTGGTTGTCTTTGTTGCCTCGGTCGTAAGGTTTGTAATCTTTCCTCCACAATAAAATCCATCTCCTGTTCTAGATTAAGTTTTGTTAGCCCTTGTAAATTGGAAGTTGCAGAGTCCAGACTTGGATCACTCGTTAGAGAAATCGAATCTGAGCTGGGCTGATCTTCATCATCATCATTTTCATTTGCTGGTCTATTTCTATTTACGCTGCCCTGAGCGTGTGACGCAGAGGAAAAATTCACGCTTTTTTTGCTGTTTTCTTGTCTTTTGGCCGTATTATATTTTCGGGCAAACGTGAAGATTTGTCCATTTTTGTAATCGTTTTCATCGCGTGCAAACTTATGGGCTTTGCGCAGTTTAATTTTTTCCTCATGTTTTTATAAATGATCATTCATTGTATCAGTTAGTTTCTTTATTTCTTCAGTTTCAGCTTGTGTTTGTATTTCTGTTTCAATTGCTTTAATTGTCTCCCAAGTGCTTTCACGATCTATGGCCGCATACTTAATTAGAATGCATACTAAGTTTATTGATGCGGCCAAGTTGCTCTCACCCCATTCTTTTAGCATAGCTGGGTTCGGCTTATCAAAGCTAGGCGCTAGGAGAATGCGTAATCCACGCGGGACTCTGCCCACTTCTGCATATTTGCTGAGTGGCTTGTGTTCCCACCATTTCGTAATTTCTAGTTTTTTATTCTTCTCCAAATCCTTAAATAAATTTTTCAAGCTCTTCAATTGACCTGTATTTTCATTTTCATTTGATGTTTTCTTAAAATTCCTTGTTAATGTTGATGATTTGCTAAATAATTCATTAGCTGCTTCTTCGCGCATTTTTACTATTTCATCTGACATAGTAAATTTTCTGTGGTTAACTTGGTTCTTGTTGAGAGGTGATGGTATTACCTCTGTCTATTTAGCTGCCCGATTACTTCCCCTCCAGGATGTATGCTTCTGCTTCCACTCACAGTAGATTTGTGAAACCGCTTCGTATGTAGGTCCTCTGACCCGACCATCCGTCACAATTGTGCGTCGGCTTCAGTATATTTCAGCAATCCAGGGGGCAGCCGCCGTAATTTTCACCACGGACAAACACCAAACGTCGGTTTGAAGGCGGCCGCCGGCTTCAAGGGGAAGGGGTCAGTTACGGACGCAAACCAACTTCCGTTACGGTATAGGCAAATCAGCTCCTCTCAGCTTTTCAGCGTTCCACAGCAGGCAAGCCTGCACGCTAAGCCGGCGAAGAAGGAGACGGACCACCAGGTACAGCAAGAGGTTATTTATTGCGTTACCACAGAAAACAGCTACGCGTTTCGGGCCAAGTCGCCCTTGTTCACACTGTAACGTCAATAAAGCCCATTGCGTTTTTTTATATGCTTAAGGTGAACCACACCTCTAACAGTGACATCAGTGATCACATGGTCATAGAAAGTAAAGGCATACATAATTCTTATCGCATTTTGGTTTTTTTTTGCCACAGGATAAATCCAGGTTTTTAACATATTATATTAACCATATGTTACACCAACGAGGAAACAAATATAAATATTAATATCCTCTATAATATGTGCACACTTAAATTAATATTATATCGGCAGTTTTGGACAAATTATTTCTGTTTAAATACATGTATTCCACCAATAGGTAACACACATATTTTATCTCGGAATGACCTCTGATAAATAACAACGCTCTTTTCTAAGTAGAAAATCAGTCATATATATGTCTGATATGAGTGCAAAAATTGCAAAGCAGCAATTGAATTAAAGTGCATATAGAACTGTGCGAAAATACGTGCAAAAGAAGCAAAAAAGTGCATACTGCATGAATCAAGAAGTATTTCAATATTTATAACTGTAATCTCTCAGATCCCTGAGATAGCCTTACATTAAAAAAATTGAAACTCATCCACTTCTAAAATCCTTCATATCAGTATAAAAAGTAATAAAGTTAAAATCACCAATTGTCATTAGTATATATATATATATATATATATATATATATAGAGAGAGAGAGAGAGAGAGACAGAGAGAGAGAGAGAGAAAGAGAGAGAGAGAGAGAGGGAGAGAGAAAGAGAGAGAGAGAGAGAGAGAGAGAGAGAGAGAGAGAGAGAGAGAGAGAGAGAGAGAGACCTTACGGTTGGATCGGTCGACCTCAAAGCTGGGAAACCAGGTTCGAGTCTTGGCAATGACGCTCAACAACCTGTAATTCTGGTCAAATCACTTTTCAGGATACAATTTAATTCGAAACAGCATAACGCGTTTTGGCGATAAACCTTGATCACATGCCTTTGACACCTGGTTGGTCATAGCTGTTCTTTTGTAGGTGTGTCCCACTGATCCCATTGGTGGGAACACAGCTGACCCAAGTTCATGCAAAGAGTCCACCTTTACAGCCCTACTCATGGACTGCATCTCCCAAGATGCATTGTTCATGTTTGTTGGGTTGGTGTCTCTTAGCCCACAGATTTCTTCCTCTCCAAGTGAGTATGGGCTTTTCTAAAAAATTAACACGGTCATTCTTGTCTGTCGTTGTCCAGTCTGGTATCTGTTACAGCAAAAATGGCATCCTGGCCCCCTTCATCCAGCCTCACATACCACAGTTGAGTAATCCTGGAGGCGTCGAACAAGTGAGCGCGCCTCTCCGTGCAGTCACGACCTGTGTTACCAGCAGTATTCCTACTCGCTGAGGCTGACTGCCGTACCGAGGCTTCCACTTCCATGGAACTCCTAAAATTCACTTTGCCAGCAAAGACTCTGAACACTTAAGGACGGGCCCCCTGCGTGCTGCTGACCACACACACTATATTTCACACAATCTCCTCCTTCTCCAAAGTAGACAAGGGGACACAGCGGGGTTTCAGGATACAATTTAATTAAATAACAGCATAATGCGTTTCAGCGATATATATATATATATATATATATATATATATATATATATATATATATGTATATGTATATGTATATATCAAAAACACCACAGTTGCCCATGTGGGGAGCCACACACCTCCAGACTCACAGCGCCACGTAGGTGGAAGAGAGCAGGGCAGGCACTTCGCGTTCCAGTTCGGCCATACGCGTTTCGGGCTAGACGCCCTTGATCACTGGCACAGAGGGACAGGAAACCGGTTTGGAAGAACACTCCTTTGTTATTCAATTAGAGTCCCCGCCCCTGTGGGCGTTGTCACTAGGGCATTCTGGTTGTAGTAGTCCCAAAAAATTGAAGCCCAAGGACTCGATGTTCTCTCACCAAGTGGCCCCAGTCCTGCCACTCATAATAATGAAATCCCTGTAGGGAGGAAAGCTCCAAGTGCCTGCTGTTGCAGGCTTCCAATGCCACCACGTGCGAGGCTCCTAAGGTCCCTCGGAGTGCGAGCGGTGTCTCGCACCTGGGATCCGCCATTCATGCGTCGGGGCTCCCCGCGGCCGAGCGAGCCGCTATTATCAAAAACACCACAGTTGCCCATGTGGGGAGCCACACCTCCAGACTCACAGCGCCACGTAGGTGGAAGAGAGCAGGGCAGGCACTTCGCGTTCCAGTTCGGCCATACGCGTTTCGGGCTAGACGCCCTTGATCACTGGCACAGAGGGACAGTAAACCGGTTTGGAAGAACACTCCTTTATTATTCAATTAGAGTCCCCGCCCCTGTGGGCGTTGTCTTGGCAACTGTGGTGTTTTTGTGTATATATATATATATATATATATATATATATATATATATATATATATATATATATATATATATATATATATATATATACATATACATATATATATATATAAAACAATCCTCAGCAACCTCTCGCTCGGAGCCCAATGCAGGAACCCAATGCGCAGGAAGGAAGACGGAGACCTCAGGTGCAGTGAGCAATTATCATATTTATTGTACCCTCGAGGAAGCGGCACACAGCATGACGTTTCGGCCTACACAGAGGCCTTGATCACATGACGCACGCTGGGGAAAGGCAATATTTAAAGTGCTAGTGTTGAGTGGGGATACATTCCTATTGGTGAGTTTATGGTCACATGATGTACATGAGCATGGATACTGACAACAGACTTTATAATCATAACCACATCTCGGGATAATCCCTTGGCTTGAATCATGTTGCGCTCATGGAAATTATGTCAGTAAGGTGAAAACATGCAAATTCATGAAGACACGTAAAGTAAACAAAAATTACTGGATAAATCCACTTGTGCAAATAGCAAACGGTGTACAAAGTGCATAGTGCTGCATGAAGATCCTACTTCACAGATGTATACTGTATACGACATAGCAAATAGCCAAACATTGTAAAAAGTGCAAGGCGCTACTAGAAGATCATACTTCACAGATGTATACTATATACAATATGTGTTCTGTACACAGGGTCATATTAAACATCATAATAAGTTAATAAATACAAAAATATATATCATAAATATATAAATATATTTAAAACCATGACCTTTCAATCCAACTATGAGTAAAAATGCAGATAAGCACGACACCTTTAATTTGGGATGAGATCTATAGTCTAGAGGATCAGTCTAATAATATAGATGTGTAAATACTCAGATCGCAGCATCCCATATTAAAATGCACAATATTGTCTACACGTGCACTGAGCTGGATAGATGACGGGCAGAGGAGAAGTTGACCCCTCCCAAAAGAGAGAGAGGAAAAGAGAGGAAACCCTCGCAGCCACTGCCCGACTCCCATCCACTATACTCATGAATTTCCCAATGCAACCACAACTCAGAGATAGCTGTACCACAGTGAATAGTGAATAACAAGAAAAATAATCAAGTGCACTTTTTTTATGTGATGTTTTTTTCAATACTTTTTTCTGTGACTTTGTGATATTGTTTTCTCCTATTCATATACAATAAATCGGGCTGATAAGTTCTTAACCAGTGAGCAAAGTTCTTGGTACATCTTAGTGCAGCCTAAGCCTAGGCTGCACCCCACTGTTTGGAACCATCCAACCCTCTGTTCTATACCGTGTTGACGACACCAATCACAGTAGGAGGACAGACAAATAAATCACAATATAGAAGCAATACCGAAGCAGCTACTGCTCAACAGGAGAGACAGAAGACCGTGTATGACAGTGTGGAATTGTCATAAACATGTGTAAAAATCTTCTGTCGAGTTCAGTCCCCCCGGAGCTCGACAGTCCATATCCAGGATATACCTGGTTTCCAGTTTTCTAAGGGCCCCGTCCCTATCACCTCCTCTCCTATTGGGACTAACACAATCAATCGCATAATAGCGCAAAAGGGAACTGTTGTTGTTATGATGTTCCTTGAAGTGACGGGCCACCGGGTATGCCGGGTCACTGGTGTTGATGGCCCTGATGTGCTGGAGTATCCTCTTGTGCACCTGCAGTTTGGTACTACCAACGTAACGCAGGGCACACGGACACTCCAGCACATACACCACATATTCACTCTTACAGGTGAGCTGTTGTTTGATCTTCCGTGGCTCAGGAGTGAATGGGATAGTGTACTCTGTTTTGTTCAATCCATGCTGGCAAGCCTTGCAGGATGAACACTTTCTAAAGCCCCTGCTTTTTCCTAGCCAATTTTTACTGGTTAACATTTCCGGGCTAGACTTGACTAGGGCATTCTGCATGGAGTACGCTCGCCTATATGTGATGGAGGGGGTCCTGGGTATTTTGTCCCCTATCACTGGGTCACATTTTACAAGGCTCCAGTGTTTAGAAATTATCTTCCCCAGCGCGGCCTGTTGCCTATTAAAGGCCCAAATCAATCTAACTGGTTGATCATTGGAGGTGGTTGGTTTGGTATGGACCTTGGGCTCCAGGGCCTGACTGCGTGGGATGGAATTCGCTCTAGCTATGGCTTTATCCACCGTTGCTGCCTGGTATCCCCTGGCCAAGAATCTGGACCTGCTGGCTTGTTGTGCCCGTTGGCACTGGACTTCTGTACTACTTAAGCGTCTTATACGCAGCATTTCTCCATACGGTATACTACGTATAAGATGAGCAGGATGATGGCTGCTGGCATGGAGGATCGTGTTTCCTGCCGTTTCCTTACGGTATAGCCTAGTTTCAAGACTAGTAGCTCCTGGTGTAATTGTCATGTCCAAAAAGTGCACCTGATCCCTGCTGATATTAGAGGTAAAGTGCAGATTATAGTCATTCTCATTGATGGTGTCAACAAAGTGTTCAGCCTCCTGACGAGTGCCCTTCCAGACAAGGAACACGTCGTCAATATAACGATACCACCTAACAATAGATTGACTGGAAATGTCGGCGTGCGTGCCATGGAGAACCTGCCTCTCCCAGTAGCCCATATGCAGACAGGCATAACTGGGAGAGAAGCAGGCCCCCATAGCTACGCCCCTGACCTGTTGGTAATATCTATTGTTAAACAAGAAAAAATTGTGGTGCAGACAAAAAGAAATCATAGACAGTAACATGCGGTTGTGATCAGCCATGATGATGGGTCTCAGTCCTAGGTAGAATTCTATGGCTCTAAGTCCGTCTTGGTGATTGATGCTGGTATACAAAGACGTGACGTCTAGTGTGATGAGCCACATGTTCCTACCCCACTCAATTCCCTGTATCTTTCTTACAAAGTCATTGGAATCCTGTACATATGAAGGTAACTCCTGTACAAATTCCTGTAAGAAAGAATCCACGTAGATAGTGGTCTTCTCTAACAAGCCCCCACATGCTGCAATTATTGGTCTTCCCGGGGGCTTGTTAGGATTTTTGTGGATTTTTGGGATTAGGTAAAGGACTGGCATGATTGGATGATTGTTCTTAAGGTATTTCAACTCATCCATACTCAGGAGACCAAAGGATCTCCACCCCATGAGCAAGGAATGGAAGTCCTCCTGAGCTTTTTTGACCAACGAAATGTCACTATGTCTATAGCAGTTCAGATCATTAAGTTGGGAGAGAGCTTCTTCAAGATATAGTTTCCGTGGCCACAGAACTATATTCCCTCCCTTGTCGGCCTGTCTGACTATGACATTTTCGTTGGCCTGGATTTTTTGGATGAGACGCATGTACTGATCATTTTGAGAATATCTCTTTCGTTTGGAGTTGAGCACTTTGGAATGCAATGACTTAATGTCTTTAACCACTGCATCATGAAAAATGTCTAGATTGTCATAAATCATAACAGGTGTGAACGTTGAACGCGGTTTAAAGGACGTTAGTCCACCCACCCCACTCAGCTCACCTCCAGATGTACCTTGTGAAGATGACTGCTCCATTCTGAGAGATTCAAGGGCTTCCAGGCCTGGTAAATCACGGGCCTGCAATCCATCTTCTGTAGCTGCAGCCCTAGTGACGTTGGTGCGGGTCTTATTTCCAGCAAAATGCTTGAGTAGCTTAATTTTGCGAACAAATCTATAAAGATCGATTCTTGTGTCCGCGTAATTTAGATCACATGGCGGACAGAAAGTAAGACCCTTGGACAAGATGTGAATCTCAGAATCAGATAGGACCATATCGGTCAGGTTAACAACAGAGGGGGCAACGTCCTTAGCTCCAGATGGTATGTTCACTTCCTGTTCCATCTTTTTGCACTTTTCTTTTTCCTCTTCTGCTGTTGTTGCTCTTGCTCTGGATCTGGCCTTGCGACGTTTGTAGCGTTTTGCATTGCGCTTTTTGTTATTCCTGGGCGTGACTGCGTTCTCGGGCGTAGGGTTCCTCGCCAGTCTTTCCGCACACAGTCTAGCTCCTCTGCTGGTGTGAGCTTTGTAAACCCCAACTGCCTTCCTGTTTGGGCAGAATTGGAGTCTGAGTCGCTATTAACACTTGAGCTCAAGTTGGACTCCGATGAGTCATCTTGTACTGTTGATCCCTGAGCTCTGTTGGAATTATTCGCGGAAATAGCAAGTTTCTGTCCCCGTGAGGCTTTAATGGCATCATACTTTTTAGCAAAGGTGAAAATGCGACCTTCAGCATAGTCAGCCTTGTCGCGTTGGAATTTCCATGCTTTCCTTTTGCTTATGGATTCTTCCTCCTTCTGAATCCTTGCCATCATATCCCCTCTGAGTTTGTTACATTCTTCAGGGCAGTCTGTGCTGGCTGCTTCAATGACCAGGTTGAGCTCTTCAATCTTTGCTTGCGTTTTCAACCGGTCACTCTCTGCATAGCGAACCAGTATCTGCACAAGTTTCCGTGACGATTCTAAATTACAATCTGCCCATTCTCGGAGCATTTCCGGGTCAGGATCCTCATAGCTTGGGGCCAGCATAACCCGCAGGCCACGAGGTATCCTATTCACTTCTAAATAGCGGCTCAGTGAACGGTGTTCCCACCACTTGGAGAGTTCTCTCTTCATCAATTTCTCCAGTTTTTTAAAGTGTTCACGAACGCTGACAATTTCCACCGCCGGTGCACTCGAGCAGGATGGTTCCACTGACCCCCCAGCCGGGGAGTCATCAAACGCATTAAGCGCTGCCTGTTCCCTCGCCTTTAATGCGTCTGCTGACATGCCGCTTCCTCTGGGTAATACTAGCGCGTAATACGTTCTCACAGCTGTGTTGGAGACTGCTGCGAAATACAAGCCTCCGTACAGCAGCGCACACTCTTTCCTCACCGGTGTTTTCTTTCCAGCGCCGCTTCGTTGATCCCAGGCGTAGAAACTCGGCCACAGCAGAACGCTCGGCAGGCTTCGCGTCGGGTTCACAGGCAGCGCCGTGTCCACAGCAACCGGGGGCAGGCACAGTTACTCCCTACCGGGAGAGACAAACGACTTCCGAGTCAACAGAGGTCTCGGCTTCCTGCAGTACCGCCCAAAACGAGGAGAGGGGTCATCCGAATACCGGCGAAGCACACTGCCGGTTAAGCAATATAAAACAATCCTCAGCAACCTCTCGCTCGGAGCCCAATGCAGGAACCCAATGCGCAGGAAGGAAGACGGAGACCTCAGGTGCAGTGAGCAATTATCATATTTATTGTACCCTCGAGGAAGCGGCACACAGCATGACGTTTCGGCCTACACAGAGGCCTTGATCACATGACGCACGCTGGGGAAAGGCAATATTTAAAGTGCTAGTGTTGAGTGGGGATACATTCCTATTGGTGAGTTTATGGTCACATGATGTACATGAGCATGGATACTGACAACAGACTTTATAATCATAACCACATCTCGGGATAATCCCTTGGCTTGAATCATGTTGCGCTCATGGAAATTATGTCAGTAAGGTGAAAACATGCAAATTCATGAAGACACGTAAAGTAAACAAAAATTACTTAAATGCGTTTCAGCGATATATATATATATATATATATATATATATATATATATATATATATATGTATATGTATATGTATATATCAAAAACACCACAGTTGCCCATGTGGGGAGCCACACCTCCAGACTCACAGCGCCACGTAGGTGGAAGAGAGCAGGGCAGGCACTTCGCGTTCCAGTTCGGCCATACGCGTTTCGGGCTAGACGCCCTTGATCACTGGCACAGAGGGACAGTAAACCGGTTTGGAAGAACACTCCTTTATTATTCAATTAGAGTCCCCGCCCCTGTGGGCGTTGTCTTGGCAACTGTGGTGTTTTTGTGTATATATATATATATATATATATATATATATATATATATATATATATATATATATATATATATATATATATATATATATATATATATACATATACATATATATATATATATATATATATATATATATATATATATATATATATATATATATATATATATATATATATATATATATATATATATATATATATATATATATATTACCTACTGGCGATCGCCAGTAGGTATATATAGTTAGGATTTTTTCTCTATGGAACTTTTGAAAATTCTATGTCTAATAACTTTGGCGTTTGTGGACGGAATCGGCTGGAAATTTCAGGAAAATGGCAGCCCCAGAAAATTTGGGGGGGTTCCGTCAAGGGGGGGCCGAGAAAAAAGGGGGGTCCCAAAACGCGTTTTTCCCATTCATTTTTCCATAGGGCCTTTGGCCTCACTTTTAGCTTGAACGGCTGAATGGATTTACACGAAACTTGGCAAAATTGTAGGGACTGTTAGCCCGATGTGCCTTTGCTGGGTCTCAATATATGTGCTCCAGTGGATTTTGAGAAATTAACGTTTTAAAAAACAGATATATCTGTGACAGCGTCCTAGATAGCGCTCCAGATCGCGTACTTTTCGCGTAACGGAGCTTTGCGAAGCAAAGCTGATTGGCTCTACGGTGTCTGTCAACATTCTAAACAGTCCGGTGAGGCCGCCATCTGGTCTCTCGGTAGGATCGAGAGACAAGAGGAGGAGAAAAACGAAGGGGGAATTTAATGAAAGGGGGCAAGGTAGACCCCTCTTGACCCCCTAGGAATGATGTTGGGGTTATTAAAGGGTCCCGTGGGGCAAATAAAAAAAATTTGATTTTTCGCGGTAGAAGCGCTTCTCGGTTCGCGAACCGGGTAGCGAATCGGGACGCGAAACGGGAATTCGCCATTTTGTGTTTCGTTTTAATTAAATTACAAGATGGAGGAAAAACAATGTGAGAAATGGGTATAAGGGGGTATGGGTGACGTATCCTGACCTCCTATGTTTTCTGAGGGTGGTTGAGGAGGCTCATATATGTTGATACTTGTGTTCCAGCGGTTGCGCGTGAGCGTTTTTTTTGCCGCTTGACTTCTGTTAACGATCGATTCGAAGGAAATTAGGAAGTGTTGATCGCCATTTTGACACTGCGAGTAAATATATTGTTAAAAATAATTGTTATAAATTAATTCGTATTGATAAACATTGTCTGCGCCATCTTGCCTTTTTTCCAATGCCACACTTTTGTTGTGTACGGCAGCCATTTTAGATGTCTTGACCAGACCCACTCTCTGTACGCCGCAGATCCTCAGCATGGCTCCCCACCCTCGCAAGCATCTCCCCCACGCACTGGTCACCCGTGCTCTCTCTCTCATGCATGGGCCATAAACTTCCCCCCATCTGCGCTGCTCTTCCCTGAGTATCACACCCTGTGCCCGCCCGACACCTCCCTTTCACCCTGTTCACTACCGCACCCTCTGACACTCCTCTTCCTCTGTGTCTGATTGTCCAGGCCGGTTCCAGACTATCACCTAGCCCTGCGGATGTAGTTTATGGCCCCAACTGTAAAGAATCACCCCTGTTCAGAGGAGTTACAGTAGATCAAGGTCGCCACCTCATGAGATCCGTCACAGCACACGCGTTCCTACTATCTGATAACGATCCTGTATTGTGATTGGGGAGGGGATTCTCACTGTAAGGGTGTGTGGGACCTAGCCTGAAGCGGAAGATTCCAGGGATGCCTTTTTGTACATCAAAGTCTTCACAATTATGAGTCACATTAAAAATATATAGCACTCCAATAGTGTAGTAGGATTATAACACTTTAATAACTTATAAATATATACAACGCTCCAACAAAGTAAACACGTTAAAAAAAAACTTTTTAAACAACTATTTATATGACATTGCTTTAACCAGGATAGACAAAGAAATGACACAGTGATGTAAAAGTTTCTGAAAGAAATGCCAAGAACGTCCCATGTGAAAGTGAATTTTATCTGGCAATTTTTTTCTTCTCCTTCTCATGAAAAGAAAGTTAATGCCAGGTTCGTTACCTGCCTCATCTGCAAAAAAAAAACTCTCCAGAGGGACTGAAAAAAAATATAGCTATGGTAATCATACCATGCATCGGCACATGGAGAGGTGGCACCCTCTTAATTATTCTAAAGCACAACTTCGAGATTTGGTGGATAATCCCCTTTCGGCAAAAACATCCATCAATGACTTAGGAATAAGTGAGTCAGAGGCAAGGGAAACGGTCCCAAATCTGCAAAAGAACTTTGGGCAGATGAGATTGACTTGTGTAGCATGTTGAAAATTAATTTCATGCGTAGAGATGAGTATTACTTTAATAAATAGATCATATGAAAATCATCAATGTCCAAAACGTCCTAGAAAGTAATTTTTTTCATTTTTGAGGAAGAGAGATAACTTACAGTGGTACGGGGTCGTTTTCGTTCGTACTAGGGGGGCCAGGTGACATTCGTTCGGGGTGGCTTAGGGGCATTTAAAACAACTTCCCTGATACAGGTAGCATATGAAGTAGAGGCTAAATACCAGGATCTTTATCGATTGCTTTATGCTGTACAAAAATGAAAAACACATACAACAAACTTGGACCATTCATATTTTCAATGTTTCTGCGTACTATACTTTTTAACCCTTAACTAATTGAGCTGCTTGATTTCACCTGCTTTTTAAAAAAAACAACAACAAAAACGGAAACAGTGGCCATTTCTTCGAAACTTACCAATCTACGCGTTACAACTACGTTTGCTTTTTCAAAAACCTTTAATAAAAATGTTGGTGCCCAAATACGGGCCTACAACCCCGTGGGCCGGCCACGGAGCAGGCTGGAACTGTAAATGGGGGGGGGCGGGGGTATTTATTTGTGGAAAACATAACAGAGTCAGTGGTCGTTGATTTCATAGTAAAAAGTGCGACAAGTGCAACAAAATCATATCGATAATTCATTGTGAGCAAGTACCATTAGTGTCGACAATTCCAACCTTCAATAACAAATACAGTAATCAATGATGCATTAGAACTTAATATCAATTCATTGTTCGAACGTGTAATCAGTCTTATCCCATATCAATTCATGTGCTAAAAACTGCATACCTATCTCATGATATCAAGGCTGAGCAATCGGGGCACAACAAGGAGTTGAGAGTTTCATTTGTACCGGCGCCATTTTGGGTGAGGTCAGGAAGGTCCAAGTATAGTCAAAGGGGCAGATTTATGTTAACTGGCGCATCCCGAGGGATGCGCCAGTTAACATGCGCCACAGTGCGCTACAGCTGCGCCACCCATGGTGCGCCGCATTTATAATGCGGCGCACCATGGTGCATAAACGGCACAGATGCGTGACGCATCTGTGCGGGAAATGTGTCGCATTGCTGGAGTTGCGTCGCAAGCGCGACGCAGCTCCAGCAAAGCTCGGGGGTGCCCCATTCAACTAATGCTGCATCAAGACCTACGCCTGCTTCAAGCAGGCGCAGGGTTTTGACGCAGCATTGGCCAGAAAGTGACTGAGTGAAATCTCATAGATTTCACTCAGCCACTTTCAGGAGGCGTTCCTGCGCAGGAACGCCCCCCCCTGCGCAGGAACGCCTCCTTATGGCGAAGTGCTTTACAACGTGGCGCATGTCCTAGATGCGTCACGTTGTAAATAGGGCACATTGTTTGCGCCGCAGTTGCGTAAAAAAAAATGACGCAATTGCGGCGCAAAGAGGCGCTACGGCCTCATAAATCTGCCCATATATGTCTCCACCAACTCGTGGTTGGACCGGGACCTCTTTCGGCAGTCCAAAGGTTTTCGTTGAAGGGTAGCAGAGGGGACTGGCGACATGAACCATCAGAGAAAGTGGGGTGGGAGGAAACAATCTCTCCTACCGGGTCATACTGGTGTCCCACCGGAACTGATCAAGTTGGTAGTCTTGCAGGATTTTGATCATTTCAAGACTGAGGCCGGCGCCGGCATGAGCGAGCCGACGTCCCTCGGCTACGTCGTGGTCGTTCCGTGGGTGATCATAGCAGTCATTTCTCATCGGGGGCCCCCGTGGCTCTTATAGAATCTTCAAAGTTGAGGAGAACGTTTCTGGACGCAGGACTCATTTTCTAGCTGAACTGAAAAGCGTTGTTGTACCGCAAAAGTAAAGGAGACCACCGCTGGGTGAGCGGAGCATCATTGCCTCGCAATAGTGGACGAGACCTTTTGTCGGGTGAGTGCAGCGCCGCTGCATCGCAAGAGTGGAGGAACCCTTTTGTTGGGTGAGTGGAGCGTTGGGGGTGCAGCTGAGGGGCCCCCACCTGGGGGGGGGGTGGGAGAGGCTCGTTCGCGCCGCCTCTCCCTCCCAGCGCACCCCACGCCGACACCTGGCGTTGATATCCGTGATGTCCGGACTAGGCGATAAGGGGGGTGGTCGGAGGCAGAGGCAAGACATCCCCCCCGTGGCCTGCAGGGCGTCGCTTCAGGACCGAACGGGGAGCTCATATCAAGCCGGGGCCAGACAAGGAGATACGAGGGGAGGGTCGGTGGCATTTGCAAGACATTCCTCTCCAGTGTTGTCGCAGCTAGAGTTCCCGTCGGCCTCGGCTCTTCTCCTGGTCCAGGAGGGGGGCGGGGGGTGTCGGTGGCATGTGCAAGACATCCCCCCCCAGTGTTGTTACAGCCATTATTGAAGAAATAAGAAGATACCGTCGGCCTCGGCTCCTCTCCTGGTGCACCTTACGCGACGGCCCTTTTGATGGGTGAGTGGAGCGTTGGGGGTGCAGCTGAGGGGCCCCCACCTGGGGGGGTGGGAGAGTCTCGTTCGCGCCGCCTCTCCCTCCCAGCGCACCCCACACCGACACCTGGCGTTGATATCCGTGATGTCCAGACCAGGCGATAAGAAGGAGGTGGGGGGGTCGGAGGCAGAGGCAAGACATCCCCCCCGTGGCCTGCAAGGCGGAAGAAGATGGGAATCGGGAGACCAGAACATTTCGGCCCATCCACGCCACGGCTAGCTGGGTCCCGCCCTGCACGTGTCGAGGTCTCATCTTCCGGATGGGCGTAACCGTGGCCCAGTTGCACTTCGGGAGTTTCCGGAATGGGGGTAGGTATCTGCTGATTTGTATCTTGTATCTATTTCATGTTACCGTTAATGGGCGTGGCGGGCGGTGGGACAGACATGCTTGGAGCATGGAGTGGGGGGGTGGCGGAGCCTAGCTACCTCGTGGCTGCCGTAACGTCAAGCTTGGCTTTTTTCACTACTTTCATGTTTCTTATTTCTAGCGAAGTCAAAAACTCATCAGTGGCCTACTGATTTTGTTTGATTTCTTTCCCTTCCTTTTCAAGTGTGTTTCATGATAATCTACAATATACACTTGTACATATGAATCTGATACAGGGCGGATCTCGGTATAACTATGGATAATTAGATATTAGGATGGCATACAAAGCTCCCAACCTTCTTATATTTTCTCTTAAAGGGTTTCAAATTGGGGACAAATATTAGGCTGTGCTCTAGAGGTTGACGGTGTTGCTCCACTGGTACTCGGGCCTTCTCATGAAGCAGAAGGAGCCGCTCTCAATCTCCTTAACTCTTCCCTTGCAAAGTTGACCGGATTCTTAGTCTGCAACTGCTTCAGCATACTTGCAGTTCCACACAAGTCCTTTTTATTGGGGTCTCCTCTTGAAAGCAGTCTTGCATATGCGGCAAGTAACTTTTCTTGCATTCACCTTTTTCAAGACTTGTGAAAATTAATTTCAAAACATTCAATAAATACGGTGTTACTATGCATTGTGTCAAATGCTTTATTAAAAATATGCAGAAAATGTTCCCTTTATTTTTTGTTAAGGTCTTTACAAGAGAATTTGAAAGGAGAAAGTAGGAGATGAATAACACATGTAGGACGTTAAATCTCAAACTGCAAAAATTGATAAAGAGGGTGGACCAAAGTCTGCATGATGAATGCCAGTGGAAGCGTTTCAGGCACACTGCGAAGATTTTAAAAAATATAAATATTGTCAAGTTTTACTTTGACTTGTGATGTTTGATCTCATTTAGTCACTTCAATCTAATTTTAAACACTAATTTTCTTTTTGTTTTGCAGATTAACTACAATACTTATTTTGGACTCCATATTACATGTTGTTTAATATATTATTTTGTTACTTATAGTTCTAGTTATTTATTGTAGTGTTATCTTTTAGTTATAGTTCTGGTTATTGTTTTAATAAAAGTTAATTAAAAAAGTACATACGTCTGTTTTTTTGTGGGGGTAGCAGTCATCAATAGAAATAATATTTATAATTTGAAGTATAATGCTGAAGCTCACTCATTAGCAACATATTGTGGTGAAATTTTAACCTATGTGCTGACGTAAGTGTTCCATAAACTACTACTATGGTAACAGGCAAAATACTGTTTGGGGGTAGGGTATAATATGCAGGAATGCTGTAAAAATAAATGGGCAAGGGCTGTTTTGTTTTCCACTGTTGCAATTTAAAGTGATCGATAAAAATCCAATAATCAGGCCTATCAGCGACTAAGACAGCAGGCCGAGTCTCTTTTGCTCAACGGCTCCCTCATGGGACGAAGAAACGCCCTTTTTCACGAAATAGGAATTTTTACTTGCAGGACAGTTGTTAATTTCCCGTGAAAATACATTAGCCTGGAACATTGTTAGTGATAAACTGTAAATGCATCTGGGTCCTTTGCTTAAAAAAAATATATAAAATATATTTGTGTATTAGAATAAGAATATATGGTACAGCTATAGATATTTGCTATTAAAAAACCATTGAAATTCACTGACAAAAACATAGGTTTTAGGCCATATATAGTTAGGGATTAGCATTTACAAAACCTTAATTTACTCGCACAAAACCATAGAAATTCGCATATACAGTTAGATGCAATAACTATATATCGCACACCCGCAATCCACTGCTGATCATGTCACATATTACATCATTCATGACATGATCAGTGACATCACTGATGATATCACTGATGACATCACTGATGACATCTCAAATGACATCACTGATGACAACATCCAGTGACTGTGTGTTTCTGTAAAGTCAAAATATGTCTTACATATTGAAGAATGAGTGGATGTATAAGTGTCTGGATGAAGGATTTAGTAGGTGCATGACTGACTGTATAAGTGAGTGATTAAATGTGTCTCACTGAGTGCATGGGTTAGTGACTAAACTGTCTTAATTTGTGCATCATTATGTCTGTTGTACTGTAAACTGCTGCATATGTTGATCAGTAGCTTTATGATTAAGTATATGGGTTATTGATTAGTTGAAAAAAAAAAAAAAATTGATTAGTTGCCCAAGTATTTGTATGGGAGACTGAGTGTGTGTATGGGTGGCTGGGAGGTGTATGACTCTGTGCATAGATGTGTGAGCAGTTGATTCACTAGATGAATGGGTTCAAAAGTGCATGTGGAAACAGCTGTATGGGCGGTTGACTGTGTGCATGAGTGTATTGGTGAGTGAATGGATATCTCAGTGCTACATGTCAAAGTAAGTACATATGTAAAAAACAGTACATGTGAGAGTTGACATATATAAATAACTGTGCATAAGAGCCAGTGAATGTGTGAGTGGCTGTATGGATCATTGTGAACTTGTATCAGGGATTGTATAAGAGAGTAAATATGTGTTAATATATGTTTAAATAAGTAAGGTGTGTATAACTGTATAGTTGAAGAAATGGAAGTGTGATTGATTCTTTGCATGACTGACTAGGTGTGTGAGTAACTCCATGGATGAGTGACAGTCTGTGAGTGTCTATTTACTCTGAGTGTATCTAAGATTATATTAGAGTCTGAAGAGGTTCACCGTATTATCACATTAATGATGTCATCAGTGATATCATCAGTAATGTCAAATGAGATGTCATCAGTGATGTCATCAGTGATGTCATTTGAGATGTCATCAGTGATGTCATCAGTAATGTCATCAGTGATGTCACTGATCATGTCATGAATGATGTAATATGTGACATGATCAGCAGTGGATTGCGGGTGCGCAATATATAGTTATTGCATCTAACTATATATGCGAATTTCTATGGTTTTGTGCGAGTAAATTAAGGTTTTGTAAGTGCTAATCCCTAACTATATATGGCCTAAAACCTATGGTTTTTTCAGTGAATATATATATATATATAACATTTAAAA